>NC_087164.1:6772422-6812422 GCF_035594125.1 Scylla paramamosain | reverse complement strand
GTTGTCCTTGGCCAGCAGCGCTCTTACAATACCAAGGAGAATGACTAAAAGGATACAGAGGATGAGGAGTATTCCTTACGAGGCGAGATTGAAGCTTTTAAATTTACATTCTTTAGAGAGACGTAGGTTAAGAAGGGACCTGATAGAAGTCTTTAAGTGGTATAAGGGGTACAACAAGGGGGATGCAAGCAAAATTCTTAGGATCAGCAACCAGGATAGAACAAGAAATATTGGGTTCAAGCTTGAAAAATTTAGGTTTAGGAAAGAGATAGGAAGAAATTGGTTCTCAAATAGAGTGGTAGATGAGTGAAACGGACTCAATAATCATGTTGTTAGTGATAGGACACTGGGGAGCTTTAAGAGAAGATTAGACGGGTTTATGGATGGGGATGATAGGTGGAAATAGCTGGGTATGTTTCGTACAGGGACTGCCACGTGTAAGCCTAGCGGCTTCTTGCAGCTTCCCTAATTCATGTTTTTATGTTCTTATTAAAAATCACCATAAACGAGACACACACACACACACACACACACACACACACACACACACACACACACACACACACACACACAGAGAGAGAGAGAGAGAGAGAGAGAGAGAGAGAGAGAGAGAGAGAGAGAGAGAGAGAGAGAGAGAGAGAGAGAGAAAGGAAACGTGTGGAAATATGACCCTGGCAACATAATTACGAAGACTGGTAGTGTCCGGAAACCTTCTGGCCAAAAATAACATGGCGGTCTTGGCTTCTTTGTCTTTATATGACTCTCTCTCTCTCTCTCTCTCTCTCTCTCTCTCTCTCTCTCTCTCTCTCTCTCTCTCTCTCTCCGCACTGTATCTAGGCTATTCGTATTCTGTTCTCTTCCTGGTGTTTTTGTCCCTCTTTGCGCTGCCCTCTCCCTTGTTCTGCTCTCGTTTCGCGGATGTTTCTCTTTCCATTCATATTTACGAGTAGGTTGCTCTCACTTTTCACCTTCCCCTTCTCCTTCCCTTGTGTTTCACCCTCCTCCATCCCATGTTCCCGTGTTTATTCATTCCTTGTGTTCCGGGAATTTATTGATATCCACTCTATACGGAAAAGAAAAAAAAATACCTAAGGACAGTAGCAGCAGTAGGTAGTATAATGGTAATAATAATAATAATAATAATAATAATAATAATAATAATAATAATAATAATAATAATAATAAGTGACAATATCGGCACTTCATACTTCAGCAACAAATGCAATAGGGAGGAAGGAGAACAGGCACGAGGTAAAAGCTTGAAAGCCATGGTCTTCATACTAAGTTCAACACCTGCCACGAGCAACAGCCACCCCTTCATGCGTAACACTGAACAGCCTGTATGGTGATCCGTAAGTGCAAGTATGTCTAGCTTCATCTTATCACCGATTAGTTCTAATGATATTACAATACTATAATGTTTACCTCTCTTGCCTAGATGTACACGGTCGGGAAGAGAGATAAAATAAAACAAGATCACAACAGGACAGAATGTGAAAAATATATGTCCAATTCCTGTCTCCAACTCAGTATACTAAAGTTGAATAAACATAGATGACGGGAATGTTGACAAATTCTACGATCACAACCTTCCTACCAGAGTGGGAAGGAGCAATAATAATCAGCAAATGCGCTAGTCTACTCACCTTTAACGCTTTGGGACAGTGCCATCGTTATTGATTGAAACACCCCGACCTTGAACCATTCAGACTTATTATTCATGGCGGAACCAGACATCGAATTGAGAGGGGCTATAATTCTGTGCGCTTAGTAGTCAAGATAAGAACCATCTTACGATCGTTGATTGATGACTTATTATTCATGGCGGGACCAGACCTCGAGTCTACAAAAGTGTACACTTGGTCGTCATAATAAGAATCACCTCACGATTGCTCACTGATGGATATTCTCTCTCTCTCTCTCTCTCTCTCTCTCTCTCTCTCTCTCTCTCTCTCTCTCTCTCTCTCTCTCTCTCTCTCTCTCTCTCTCTCTCTTCTGGCCGGTTTATTCAAGCTTGTTCGATAATCTACACAGCGTACTTCCTCAGTACACTGTTGCTGTGTATTGTAGCGGCAGACGAATACTAACACCACATCCTAGCAATGTTTTAATCAATATCGTTAACGAACCTAATTCGAACACCGCATTATTTTTTATGTTTTGTTAATGCTTTACTGGCAGCAATCGTGAGCAGATTAGAGATGCACTAAGCAACTCAAAGTAACACTGTGTTGTAAGTTGCGGTGCATCGAAATATGCAAATCATACCGCATCTATTTCATGTTACAATGCAATGTTTACGACCAATGGAAACCGTATTGAAGCTTATCTTGGAATGACCCTTAGCCAACATTCAGTTATAAGTCAAGAAGCTGTCATGAATACAATGTTTTTGTGTGTACACATTTTATGTTTGGAATATACAGCAGGAAAACCAGTATTACCTTAGGCTTATGATTACAACTAAGAAATATTTTTCCATCACGTTACAAAAACCGTTTTCGTTTATTTATTTTTGTCTATCAATATGTGGTATGATTTACTGAAACTGTTGTTTCACGTATGTGTAAAATAGTTAATAACTATTGTTCCTACATATGCATGCAAATGTATTAATGTATACAACCTATTCTGGCACTGTACTTTCGAATTCGCTTCACACTAAGCAAACTCACAGCACTCCGCGTGTGTGCGTGTGTATATTATATATATATATATATATATATATATATATATATATATATATATATATATATATATATATATATATATATATATATATATATATATATATATATATATATATATATATATATATATATATATCCCGCCATAACAAAGGCACCATTTGTAAAGTTATGAATACTTACATCAATGTAAGACAAAAAAAAACTTTTTCAGTGATTTATTTATTTTATTTTTTTTTATTCATGCACCTTTTAAAACCGAGTCATGTATGCTAGAGGAAATTATTTCATTAAGAAAAAAAAATGCAAAAAATAACATATGCTCGTGATATCGTTTTGTGGAGCTGTTCTTTCCAGGTTTCATCTACTTTTGAATAATTAAAGCCTCTTTGGCAGAGCCTCATCCAACTGACGTCATTACCTATTTTTTTTTTGGGGGGGATCATGGCGCATCCTTTCATCTCTTTGGCAGAGCTAACCTCTTAGTCTGAACGTAAAGAACCTGAGGCTCCGATGATCCTTTATTCGAGAGAAATATTTTTTTCGCCACTTTCTTTTTGGACTACGCTCGCAGTAAGAAAATTAATGAAACCCAGTAATTCCTGTGGCACACCCGCTGGCCCGACACAAAACACTGGTGGTGGTTGAACAGTAATTCACCTGCGTGTTTCCGCCCAATGAAGAGCAGGTTAAGCTGTGAGAACTAAATCTTTGTGAGTGAATTGTTTGTATTCAGCACCCATGCACGCACACTTGTGACACACTCCAGTCTGAGCGTGCATGGAGGTGGTTACACTGAAGGCGTGGCTTGAGAAAAAAAATTAAACGACACGCGTATCAGCTTAAAACCAAAAATTACTAAGAATCAACTTATGCGTGTACAGATTTATGTACGATGGACAGCCAGCACTTGTATTCCTGCCCTCACTTAGCTATGCTGCCATGCATGCTAAGGGGAAGATTCTTTTTTTTTCCTTGACGAAATTCGTACTTTACAGGAGCAACTTCGTTCTTGGAGAGTTAAACAATGGATGCGCAACGTGGAGATCAAGTACGGTTATAAATATGGATGTGAAAATGGGAAGATACACAAGAAATAACAGTAAAAATGCGAAATTGTCCTCAAATGACCGAATAAAGAATAGAAAACACACACACACACACACACACACACACACACACACACACTACTACCAGCGAAAAGCTTAAACGTTTCTATAACAAAGTTACATATTCAGGTGCTTCTTCTTCTACCTTTGTCTATCCATCCTTCGTTCTTTCAACGTACAGTACTCGTACATAGCCGGGTCTCTCCTTGTATATCTGATACCCTGTTCCTCAGAGTGTGGGTGCCCATAAGAAAAGTTTTCTTAAAACTCTTTTTCCTCACATATACCTACACAGCACACAGAAGAGAGAAACTGTGCATTCGTGTATTTCGTAGCAAACAATATTTTATCAAGGAAGGAACACCAAAGAGTCCTTTTATACGCTTACTCCATGTTCCAAGCCTACTCTGGGGCCAAGGCAGTGATGTTCATTAAGCAAAGTTGTTAAGTAAGTGTGTCTGGATATACTTCATTCACCAGACGATCTACAAAGATAGATAGATTGATTGATCGATCGATCTTAATGCATCGTAAGAACGGGGTCATATGTGACACCTTAAAGAGTAAAGGCCTTTACCCTAAGGATATTTGTAAACATGATGCATGCAAGGTAAGACATTGATAGATGAAAGATTATTTCTCATGTCCACCATGTATAATGGGAAATCAACGAGATCCGTTTATAAACTCCCTTACCACCACACGCATTAGCAACTAATGCATGCTGATGATCCATTAGTATGTGTAGTTTTGATAACATATCCATAGAAATACTCCAGAGGCTGTTACTTGAATGAAATGCCATTGGCAATATGTATACAGAACGGCCATGAAGGGATATTAGTGGATAGGATTATTACTTTGTCAGAGGAAAGTCGCAGATATTAACTCCTTTTACAGGGACCTAAAATGTATGGGAGTGCCGTCGTCCAAGTTATCGATTCCTTCTTTTTGATGTTATCTACTTTGATGTTACTTATATTCAATCAGCCGAAGAAGGAAGGATCGAGAGGGAAATCGGTTGTCACATTCTTACTCTGAATCCCACTCAGAACCCTGATATCCGGTTCACATCTAACAATGGAGATAAAGATATCATTGATGATGATGATGATGATGATGATGATGATAATGACAATAACGATGATGATGATGATAATGATGATAATGATGATGATGATGATAATGATGATAATGATGATGATAATGATGATGATGAGTTTATTTACAATTAAAAAATATAAAAAATAAACTTGAACATCAAGAACAGCAATAACAAGTCCCCCAAAAGTAATTTCCTTCCCTAATTTCATGCATTTCACCACTGGAACCATCAGGCAGGGGGACTCCAGCACTGTACACCATCCTATCTTTTTTGAGGAACCAGCTTAGAAGTATAAAGAAACTGAGACTCCGATTGATCATTAAGAATATATTTTTCCACTTTCCTTCTGGACTACACATGCAGTTAGAAATTAAACTAATTTCCTATCCAAGAAATTTATTATTTATTTATTTATTTATTTTTTTTTTTTGGCGGGGGGGCGTTTTAACTGTCAAGAAGGGAGACTAATGTCTCTCACTCTGAACGTTAATCAGATATTACAAGAGAAAAAAGTAAAAGGAAAATATCATAGCTGCTTTAACTAGTGAATCCCTAGAAAACAACTGTTCTTTAGCAACTCACAACATGTCCTGAGACCTATATATGACTAATTAAGAACTACGCAGGGTCCGAGCTACATGGATAATTAAAGACTATGCATCATCTGAGCTACGTATTACTGATGAGACAAATTATTGATAGAGAGAGAATGTCTGTTCCTCATGTGTAACTCACTGTCATCTTACAAGGAAAACGTGTTCGTTTTATCTGAGGAATGAATTCGTTCGTGTGAGGCAGAAATAGCCAGCCTTTGAGTTTTAACTTGTTACCATCCCGAGCCAATCGTAATGGAGACCGCTTCTAGTGAGGAGATAAATACCGTCTGAGAAATTTTTGTCAAGGGATGGAAAGGTTCGATTAAACTTTACTTATCTGACCACCACTCTGCAGTCAAAGTTTGCAATGTCAATATTAACTTTTTGGTTGATCTTCTCTAAAGATATTCCGAAACTATATCTCTATAAGTTTATTTTATTTTTTTTCTATTTTGGTTTTGCAGGATTACGGAAAAAGACAATCTGACGAAAAAAGGTACGTATAATAAACTATTGATGAATCCAGAGAGAGAGAGAGAGAGAGAGAGAGAGAGAGAGAGAGAGAGAGAGAGAGAGAGAGAGAGAGAGAGAGAGAGAGAGAGAGCGCTGATGGAAGACTGAGACATTCATCTCGCATCAAAACGCCAGGAAGCAGTAACGAATGATATACTTTCAATTCATCATATTTAAAGATGCACCGTACCCTTTCAGGTGGGTCGTGACTGGCAACTGGAAACTTCTACTTTTAACAATGTGCAGGGATATTTTGCGTTCAAGTATTCTATACCAAAACTTTACATATTTGACAGTGTGATAAAATAATAGTTACATCTTATAGAACTTGTACCCTGAAGCATTTCTGAATTTCTCACCCTTTTGTCTCAATCTGTGGGAATTCTCTCTCTCTCTCTCTCTCTCTCTCTCTCTCTCTCTCTCCTCTCTCTCTCTCTCTCTCTCTCTCTCTCGCAAAATGAAAAAATGGAGGTCGTTCGTCATCTTTTACGAGGATGATGGCGTAAATGTGAGCGATGAGCTGACAGCGAGAAGCGATAACGATGCCAGTGTTGTTTTTGTTGATGTTTCCATAACCTCTCCAATTATTCCGTCGTTGTTGCTCTTGTTGCTGAGGTTGTAGTTGTTGTGAATGATATTGATTTTTGTTTTTGTTGTTGTTGTTGTTTATATTGTTATTTTCCATGTTGAAATTCGTTATTCTTAGTGTTGTTGGAGTTTTTCCTTGTTATTTACAGTGTAGTATTATTATTATTATTATTATTAGTAGTAGTAGTAGTGGTAGTAGCAATTTCTAGTAGTAGTAGTAGCAGCAGCAATTTCTAATGAAGTAGTAGTAGTTTATTTCTAATGTAGTAGTAGTAGTACTAGTAGTAGTAGTAGTAGTAGTAGTAGTAGCAATTTCTAGTAGTATTAGTAGCAGCAGCAATTTCTAATGAAGTAGTAGTAGTTTATTTCTAATGTAGTAGTAGTAGTAGTAGTTTATTGCAAGTGTAGTAGTAGTAGTAGTAGTAGTAATTTCTAATGTAGTAGTAGAAGTTTATTTCTAGTGTAGTAGCAGTAGTAGTACTGGGAGGAGTAGTAGTAGTAGTTTAAGTACGAGTAGAAGTAGTATTAGTAGTAATAGTACGAGTAGTAGTAGTAGTAGTGCGAGTAGTAGTAGTAGTAGTAGTAGTAGTAGTAGTAGTAGTAGTAGTAGTAGTAGTCCGAGGGCTAGTAGTAGTAGTAGTACTGCGAGGTGTAGTAATAATAGTAGTAGTAGTAGTAGTAGTAGTAGTAGTAGTAGTAGTAGTAGTGGTAGTAGTAGTACTACGAGTAGTAGTAGTAGTAGTAGTAGTAGTAGTAGTAGTAGTAGTAGTACGAGTAGTAGTAGTATTAGTAGTAGTAGTACTACGAGTAGTAGTAGTAGTAGTAGTAGTAGTAGTAGTAGTAGTAGTAGTAGTAGTAGTAGTAGTAGTAGTAGTAGAATGAGTAGTAGTAGTAGTAGTACGAGTAGTAGTACGAGTAGTAGTAGTAGTACTACGAGTAGTAGTAGTATTACTAGTAGTAGTACTACGAGTAGTAGTAGTAGTAGTAGTAGTAGTAGTAGTAGTAGTAGTAGTAGTAGAATGAGTAGTAGTAGTAGTACGAGTAGTAGTACGAGTAGTAGTAGTAGTAAACTTTGTTATGGTTGTTGGTCTTATTGTAGATATTGTTACTACTAATGTTGTTGGTGGTGCTGGTGCTCTTAATATTAATGTTGATGCTTCGATAGACTCTTCAGTTGTTGTTGTTGTTGTTGCTGTTGTTGTTAGTGGTGTTAGTAGTGGTAGTGAAGGAAAGGCAGGAGTTATTTTTTTCTTGCTAATGATATTGTTGCTAGTATTCTTGCAAGGTATTAAAATACAACATGTTCAAAACGTAGTATTAGTGTGTGTGTGTGTGTGTGTGTGTGTGTGTGTGTGTGTGTGTGTGTGTGTGTGTGTGTGTGTGTGTGTGTGTGTGTGTTTTAATATCTTTCGTCGATAACATTACTTATTTAATTATTCATTTTATTTTTATTAATATATTAATGTTTTATATGTTTTGTAGTTCGTCTAAAACTCATTTTCTAATGAAGTCTATGTATACTGGTGAAATTCATGTTCCACTGTTAACCTGTCTAGGTAGTACACTAGGTCAGTTTTTTTTCGTGGATCACATTACAAAGTGTGATTTTGTAGTTTTCCTAAATCTAGGCATTTACTTCGATTCAGAATTTTTACACACAATATTTGTCCTTCTTTGCTAGCAACCCTCCACATGTTCTACACACTGCATTCAGCCTGCAGCTTTATACAGCGTCGTTAAAACTCCGGAGTGCTGGGGCATGACGGAGAGAAGTGCGGGCTGTGTGATGGACGGAACGTTTTTGTGTTTGCAAGACTGAAGCTTACGTGGTGGATGATGGAAGCTTAGGTGGTGGAGGGAGGAAGTGTTAGTTCAAGTCTGCTCCATATGTCAACACCAGCTTAATGTTTTGGTCTCAAAACAAATCCAAACCAAAATGTGTGAAATCTGTGTGGAATACAGGATTTTGGGAACGTAGTGTGCACCCAATCCTGAAAACCATCCGCGGAAAGGGAACAATGAGAACAATGACATAATTACGCGCCAGTAAAGTACAAATATAACAATACAATTTACATGATCTTCGATGTTTTAAAGACTTACTTGCGCGGCCAGTGCTCTCACGTAAATGAATAGGGAGTTTTAGTAATACCGTTGTGCGTTCTACATGAAGGTACATGAAGTACACTCGATTTTCATGAAGTCTTTTACGGCTATTCTGTGACAAGACTCGCGTATTGTTTGCTTTTAATAAGTATACAACGATTAATTCAATAACATTTTCTTTCCGTTTTTAATAACAAAGGGAAGCATGGGCTGGAAAGTGTTTGGTTCACATAATCATCAAATGACTTGAAATATGTTAAATGTGTGTAAGTAAGCGTTTCTGGATCAAAACTAAGTTCATGAGGAATATGACAAAATAAATAAATAAATAAAAAAAAAAATAAAAAAATATATAAAAATATATATATATATATATATATATATATATATATATATATATATATATATATATATATATATATATATATATATATATATATATATATATATATATATATATATATATATATATATATATATATATATATATATATATATATATATATATATATATATATATATTAGATAAATAAATAAATAAATAAATAAATAAATAAATAAATAAATAAATAAATAATATATATATATATATATATATATATATATATATATATATATATATATATATATATATATATATATATATATATATATATATATATATATATATATATATATATATATATATATATATATATATATATATATATAATATATATATATATATATATATATATATATATATATATAATATATATATATATATATATATATATATATATATATATATATATATATATATATATATATATATATATATATATATATATATATATATATATATATATATATATATATATATATATAATTCTTCTAAATATGAGAAATTTCTTGCTAGATCTGGTCAGTTCAAGAATGATCTTATTAAAATGAAAAATCTTTACAACACTATATTCTTCCTTTTATTGTTTTAAAACATTTGCAACATTTCAAAAGCAATTAGATAAGTAATTGAGATTTTTCAAAGGTCTTTACCTAACATGAAAACCAATAGTAACCCATACCATAATTAAATAAGGCAGAAATATAAATTCATTGTTCTAACCACAAAAGCAGTTTTAGGATCAAAATAACTATTTTTTATTTTGTTTAGAGGGAAATAGCTGTAAAATTATGGTTTGGGGCCAAGGATAAGACAAAAGTGAAATTTTGTTAGTGTTATATGCTCATAATACCGTCATAGCTAGTTTTGATAATGTCACTTTTCACTAATATTCCCCTTAATGAAACCATTCAAATCATCCCCTTTTGTTTGCTGTCTTTTTTTTTTTTTTTTTTGGTCCCTAATATGATAATGATTTTTGTTTTTGAACTTATTTTTTATGATTTTTTTAGTCTGATGATACCTTCTGTGAAGCTGAAACGTTGCAATATATGAAGAACGAAGCCTGCTTATCTCTTTATATATATATATATATATATATATATATATATATATATATATATATATATATATATATATATATATATATATATATATATATATATATATATATATATATATATATATATATATATATATATATATATATATACCATCAAGACGTAAAATATGAAAACTAGCAAATCAAAAGCAAAACAGCAATCCAAAGTGAGTGATAACGGAAGACACAGCATTACTGTCACCACCACCACCACGACCACCACCACCAAACACACAACGATCGCTATCACAAATATACTGCCACCTCCACGTTCACTTCAACCACCATCACCACCACCACCGCCGCAACCGCCGCCTCTTCCACCACCTTTTGCCACGAACCCTTCCGCCTTTAAGCACCCGACGCTTTTCACTAGCGGCCTCTTCTTTACGCCACCTCTCGCCACTAATGACTGCCACGCCGAGGAACACGAAGCCAGCCGCCTTTGAAAAAATACTTGCCTTTCTTCTTTTGTTTTGCATATAAAAAAATATTTACAAATATTTCTTATTATCAGTAGTAGTAAAACGCTGTTATTTATAGTGTAAGTAATAATAGTGGTCTTTAACTGGAAGACTTTTCTACTGGAAGATTCGTATCTGGTTAGGTTCGAGGTTTCATGTAAAAAAAATAAATAAATAACCAATTCTCGTTGTTGGGTGTGCTTGGGCACAATTCAATCTTGTACTAAGAACAGAGACTATACACCAAATGCGAATACAAACTTAGAAAATCACCTGGGCTTTCACAAAGAATTGGTGTTTATTTTCCTGGCAGTACCGTCGTACGTCTCTCACATTCTCCATTGCACCAGATCTTGCAGTCTCTTCCACTACTGCCCCGAGACATCCATAAATGTAACTGACACGAAATTCGCTATTACATCATTAATTCCACCACATGATGGAACTCTGCCCTTTATCTCCTTTCCTTTTAGAAGAGAATCTGACTACGGAGCATATAATGTTGTACATTTTCCTTTAGAATCTGAGTAGTGTGTGTGTGTATATATATACATATATATATATATATGTATATATATATATATATATATATATATATATATATATATATATATATATATATATATATATATATATATATATATATATATATATATATATATATATATATATATATATATATATATATATATATATATATATATATATATATATATATATATATATATATATATATATATATATATTGCAGAGTGAGATTAATCTAAGCTAACGTTAATATAATTACGTCCTTCTCATATCTGGCAGGTGATTCTCAAGACCAGAATAGCATGTCATATCCAGCACATCACCCCAGTGCTTCAGATCATTAGGAGGAAAGCCACAGCCACGCTCAACATCTATCTCTGCATTCCTGTCGAAGACGAGCTCATTGATTTTGTAAATAAATTTTAAACTTCTCATCGCACATCTCCAGACACTGGATTCCAAACGTTCGATGACCTGGTATTTAATTTTTATCTATTAATCATCTCAAATGTAGTAGTACACGAAAAAAAAAAAAGTTACCTGAAAAGTATGACAGACAATTATCAGAGAGAGAGAGAGAGAGAGAGAGAGAGAGAGAGAGAGAGAGAGAGAGAGAGAGAGGAGAGAGAGAGAGAGAGAGAGAGAGAGAGAGAGAGAGAGAGAGAGAGAGAGAGATTTCGTGTGTGTGTGTGTGTGTGTGTGTGTGTGTGTGTGTGTGTGTGTGTGTGTGTGTGTGTGTGTGTGTGTGTGTGTGTGTCCGCACGCGCGACAGTGGCTACAGCACCATAATGTACAGCGTCCTCGCCACAATGAGCACAGTCCAAGCAAACTTATCATCCCTCGACCACCTCCTCCAATTGTCCATGTTGACAATCCCTGTGCAGTAAACCATCTCTCGGAACAATGCTCCGGACGCGCAGACGATAGCTTTCAAATCCTAAATTACTTCTTTTCTATGTTTTTTTTTATTTTTTTTTTATCTTAAATGGTACCTAACACTCCAGAGACCTACTTCTTCGTTCATATTTACCCTTTTCTCGACCAGCACTCCGCAAACATTTCTCTGCAGCTTCCTGGTTTTCTTCCTTCAAGTGGTGCCTCGCAATTTCCCTTCCCGAGTCATAACCATGGGAAAAAAATAAAAAATAAATAAATAAATAAAAATTCTCTTCCCTCTGCATCTTCAGATAAACGACAATGGGAAATTACGATATTCTTGACAGATTTTGTGCTAATACAGCCTAATGTTTTCCTTTTTACATACACAAATACATACTCATATTAGTAACCCGATACGTGCTCATCGCAGAAGCACAGGTTACTTTTTCCATAAGATGAGAATACTGAAAGTCGCTTAATCGTATGTATATATGTATGTTGCGGTCAATATTTAGGAATTGAATACACGTGTAATGTACGCGTTGTGCCAATATGAAGTAAACGAGGTAAAATTATACGTGTTAAATGTGTATGTACCCATGACACTGGTAGCTTGTCATTAAAACAAAAAAAAGAAAAAAAAAAAGCAGCTTGTCAAAAAAAAAAAAAAGTTTATCTGAGTATAAGGATTAAGGCAATTAGTACGAGACTGTTGTAATCTCTACAGCAGCGGCACCGAACTTTTAATAGCGTAGTCAATCGAAAAGCTGCTGCATCTCTTTACCGAAATGGTTACGGAAAAGAAGAGATGCGTCCAATGTTCCTCCGAGAGAGAGAGAGAGAGAGAGAGGAGAGAGAGAGAGAGAGAGAGAGAGAGAGAGAGAGAGAGAGAGAGAGAGAGAGAGAGAGAGAGAGAGAGAGAGAGAGAGAGAGAGAGAGACACCGTCCATAGGCAGCTTTGAAAACTTGTGTGTGTGTGTGTGTGTGTGTGTGTGTGTGTGTGTGTGTGTGTGTGTGTGTGTGTGTGTGTGTGTGTGTGTGTGTGTGTGTGTGTGTGTGTGTGTGCCTGAATCAAGACTCAAGGCCAGGTAAGATGTAATGCAAGTGTCTGCTGGGATTTAAGGTATAATTAGCTAATAATGATCATGGTGACTATAATTATATACAGATTTATAAACGTATACAAAGAAAAAACATAATTAATTTTGCCCTACATGCACTCCAATTGTTTTTGTTGGTTTTCACACTGAATGAACAGACAGAGATGGCAAAACGTAAATGGTAGAAATAAAAAGGCAGCTAGATGTCGCTTCGGAAATAAACATGTGGTGATCTCCAACAACCAAAGGCTACATCGGTTCTTGCTGTGGCCTCTTAAGGAATGCAGGCTGTGGAAAAACGTAACTTGTAAGGGAAGAGGTAATTTTCTTGAAACAATATAAATGGCCATTGTAACTAGTAATAGTTAAGTAACTCACGCTTAACAACGTACAGTTTCTCGTGTCTCATTAGCAATACATCACCATTTTTTAAGTACCTTATTACAAAGGATTACGCAATGAATTTAAGGAATCAAATTACTCGTAGATGTAAGTAACACTTAGCATAAAAAAAAAAAAATCATCATCAAAAGGTAAATAAATGAAAAAGTACTGTCACTCTAGTTCGTACACAGCAAAATAATACTTTTTCTTGAATTTGAGACAATTTATTAAAGTGAATAATCCTTTATTTACTTTTTTTTCGTGATATAGTAATAAACTGCCAAAAATATAAACATATAATGTTCATTCCTTTTATATTTCTGGCCAAAACTATACCATGTCTGTCCTTCAACTTGCCCAAATCTTACAACATTTGTTTCTGGGGGCCTCAGGCACTCAAAAAAATGTCGTAGAATCTACAATTATCTTCCTCCCTCCTCTACTTAATCACAAGTTTACACATTTTCTGAAGCCGAACTCTTTTCTCAGATATTTGCAGGCAAATAAACACTGTATGTTTGTTATGGACTGGCTTCGAAAGGATGTTTTCTATGTTTCTCTCTGGTCTTGATGCAGTCCCTATTATCACCCTCCACATCTGTGCTTCCGTGCTCGTTCCTTGCCCGGTCAAACCTTTTTACTGTATTATATTGATGACTTTCCTGCATTTCTCATTGCAATCTGTCAGACTTTCAATCCAGTAAGAAGTGAATAGCACATTTTGAAAGTTCGTAAAATACTAACCATCTGATATTTCGTCAAATTGTGAATGAAATGGGCAACCCTTTTGTTGTTCAATGTCAGAAAAACTCAAACATTTCATCTATCCACTCAAAACCACCTTCCAGACATCAACACTATCTCTTTAATATTATACATTTATTATCCCATTCTACACTAAAAATAGTATTTCAGCTGTTCGTTTCTAAATATCTAAATTCTAATGTTCACATTCCATTTCTTCCCTAAAGCGGTTTCCATGAACTTGGCTGTTCTATATCGTTATTCATCGTTTTTGCCATTTTTCTTTTCTTCTTGTGACTGCTAACAATATAAAGACCTTATTCTATACATCTTTGTGTGGAACATGACTTCCATAACGTAGGAATTAAACAGGTCCATCAGTCAGAATGGTATCAAGTTTATCTTTTTTTTTTCAAAAACTCTCCTTGTTTTCCTCTACCGTTATTTAGATGGCTACTGCTCTTTTTGAACATGTTAACTTCTGGCTTACATTCATCCCGCGGTCTCGGTAAGCACGATTCTGGTAATTTCCATTACAACTCTGTCCATCTTATGAATGTAGTATCGTCACTTTTTCACCCGCTTCCTCAAGTAAACTCTGAACTCTCACCGTTTTTCTATTCCTCCTTTCTACGACTTCAGTATTTTCATAAGAGGAGTATCAAAACACCAGAGCAACTAAATTTGTCATTTTTAATAAACCTTTTATTGTTAATTTAATGGAAGTTGTTTATTGAGAAGACTTTTATCCCAATAATATTTGTATCTTTGGTCAGCCTCTATGCCACATAAGAAATAGAACAAATACTAAATAAATAAATGCTATATAGGTCATCTTCTATGCCACATAAAAAGTAGAACAAATAATAAATAAATCATATATATATATATATATATATATATATATATATATATATATATATATATATATATATATATATATATATATATATATATATATATATATATATATATATATATATATATTACAGATAGATAGATAGTTTCTTTAAATGTGATTGTTAGGTCAGCTGATAGGTCAGCATTTAATATTTTCCTTAAGATATTTTCTTTATATCGAACAAGAGTCTAATTCTCTTTTGAAGTTTGGTTGATGCAGCTAGTCATGCTTGCTATATCGCGATTTTGGGTTCCTTAACCCTTCATCAGTAGCTGTGGAATGACTGGACACGCTTGCTTGGTTGATTTGTGGGCCCTAAAACCCCGCACGGGCTATAAGTGGTCTGTCTCTTGTGCTGTTTCTGTGAGTCACTGCCATGGATGCGCGCACGCCCCTAGGTCGGGCATCCCCCTGATTGGTGATATGGAAAGTGAGTCAAAGAAGTCGGAGAGCAACAGTGTTTTGAATATTTATTAAAGGGTGGAAAGAGGAAGAAGTACTCCGTATAGCGATGGGGCCTACAGTTCAACGTGGGTTCCGAACGACCAGATAGTTTGGGGAGGTGAGCGGAACAGAGGGGATTGTTGAAGGTGGCAAGTTTTGTAGCAGTTCTAAAGTGCAAGAGTACCTCTGTAGAGCTGAGGGATCATTTTCATTATAGCGGCCTCATCCGAACCATGGTAGAATATAGTGTGAGATAGAAAGGAATGTGTTGGAACGGAGTGGATTATCAGAGTACAAAGGGTCATAGCAGTGTCAGCAGAAGAGTACCTCTGGAAAGTAGAGGGGCTATTTGGTCGTGAGTCGTGGCGTCGCTCTGAATCATAAGAGGCACTGACTGGTACAGAGCGACTGTTGGGCTCCTTGTGTGATGGAAGTGGGAGTCGATGATTGGTTGGTTCTGGTTGGCTGGAAAGCTCTCTCTATGGCGCCGGTGCTTGGTCCCTTCTCATGCTTGGCAAGGCCTGTAAATCTTCGGCCTGCACATTGAGCTTGGGGTTGAATTCTTTGACGTACAGTGCTTCAAGTATTGCAAGGCGTATCGCATCTGGACACATACCTAAGCAAAAAGACGCCGAAGAAACACTGAAATCTTATATATGTGTCCAGATGCAAGACGCCTTCCAATACTAGAAGCACTATACATAAAAGAATTCAACCCCCAACCTCAATGTACAGGCCAAAGATTTACAGGCCTTGCCAAGCATGAGAAGGGACCAAGCACCGGTGCCACAGAGAGAGAGCCCTCCAGCCAACTGGAGCCAACCAATCAGCGTCTCCCACTTCCATCACACAAGGAGCCCACCAGTCGCGCTGTACCAACCAATCAGTACCTCTTACGACCCAGAGTGACGCCACGACTCACGGTATAAATATCAGCTTCCTCAACGGATCCAGTCACTCCACACCTACTGAGGAAGGCTTAAGGTATCCGAAATCTCGAAATAGCAAGCATGACTAGCTGCGGTGAAGTCATCAACCAAACTTCAAAATACTTGTTAGATATAAAGAAAATATCTTAAAGAAAATACTAAATGTTGACCTAGAGATCACATTTAATGAAATATATTGAGAGAATTTCCTGCCTGTATATACATTCAATAGATAGATAGATAGATAAAAAATTACAGTAATATGAAATGAAATGCCAGTGACACATTAAAATAATAAACTTCTAGGAGGAATGCAGTTCAGTTCAGGGATAGCTCTGAAAAGCCCCCAAAAACGTGTGCTTGTTTGCAGCCCATGGGATGAGTGTTTTTCCATTCTTGGAGTGCAGCGACCCAATGGTGCGCGGCAGCTCTCCCCTCCAGAGATAATCTGGAGTGTGGTGGGAGAACTGTGTGTGGGTGTGTGTGTGAAGGAGAATGACCTTCACGATGAGGAGTTAAAAAAAAAAATTCAGTTGAAAGTACAAGATTTCGTTAAGTTTTTATCCGACACCCATGAGCAGCTGTGTTGCTTCACTAAGACAGACGAGCTCTCTGCCGCGCCGATCCCTTAATTAAATGCTTTGGGTATTGACAGATTTGATAGATTTATAGTGTGTGTGTGTGTGTGTGTGTGTGTGTGTGTGTGTGTGTGTGTGTGTGTGTATGTGTGTGTGTGTGTGTGTGTGTGTGTGTGTGTGTGTGTGTGTGTGTGTGTGTGTGTGTGTGTGTGTGTGTGTGTGTGTGTGTTTGGATAATGTCAGTAGAAATGGAATTGGGAAAAATATCCTGATTATCCAAGAGATTGTTTTATCAATAATATCCAACAAGTTATACCGGAATTACTCATGTAGTATCTGAATGCCGTCTGTAGGACCGTGGGCCAGTCATGGGTCAGTTTTTGATGTTTGAGTCAGATCACTAGAAATGTGCTTAGGTACCATCTCCTGGAACTTTGGTCTGTCACCTTACTATAATGTTATCTAAGTGTCACCTGTAGGAGCGATGGCCTGTCACTGGGTCGCATTACTTAGTGCCCGTTCCGATGTCAGGAAGCAAGCCAGCCCCACCAGCTGCTGCCGAATACAGCATCTCTGAATTATTCACGTCCTTTCGGGGATGATTAATGTGGTGCGGCCAGCCAGAGTTAATGGCTGTGGCCCCACTCAGACTCCTCAGGGCCGTAAGGGATCGCCGACCAGCTGGGATGGGATACACTGACCTCCGCTAATGACAGGCTCAACGATAAATGGGAAATACGGACAACACAACAAAGAGAGTGAAGGCAGCAGGCGGAGAAAGAAAGAGTGGTAGTGCCAGATAACACACTTTCCGTGTCCCTGATAATGAAGTGATACCTGGAATACACCACTCTGCACATTACGGCTTCCCACCATTTTTCACGTCGGTGATTATGAGCTTCATGCAGTTTTCTCATTTCAGTATATTTATAGCCAGGTTCCAAGTCCCTTCTGAATACCAAACCGTTTCTAATATTTCGAAGGCCGCTCCTTCCCTTACTGTCTAACGCAAAGATTTACTGGTCACAGTATTTTCTTTTTTTAAATTATCACCCACAGGATGCATTTAATCCAGACCATCTCCCCTTAATCACTAAAAATTTTTCTCTGCTGTTTTTCTTAAATCGGTCTCTTAATTTCATGCGTAAAATAGGCACTGCGTTTCTTTTTCAGTTGTAACCCCTTGTCTTCCTCCGTGGGTTAATTTCTCCTGACTTAATGCGTCGACCATTAGTCTCTTTCACTTCATGTTCTCTCCCACGAGCTCACTGGTATCTCAGCTTTACAGAAGTTGGTGTCTACTTGGGCTATTTCCTGCCGCCGCACTCCACTGCCCTCCACACCCACCATTCTGTCCTCCACTAGCTTCCCAATTCACCTCACCTTACCTATAGAACATCAACCTCTCCTGCCACCCAGGTCTACACAGCTGTCATTTCTCTACACGCCTTTCCCGTAGCTGTAAAGGGCTTTCACGTTTTGTTCCCTAACATTATAATTCACCCCATAGCGACCTTGAGGTCACAGCGGTTATCGATCGTGTGTGTGTGTGTGTGTGTGTGTGTGTGTGTGTGTGTGTGTGTGTGTGTGGTGTGGTGTGTTTGTGGGTGTGTGTGTGTGTGTGTGTCCTCGCGCGTGCTCCCACTCGCATACAAGTACAATAACGAGGATAAACAAGAAATTACGATAAGTGGGTCCTGCCATCGGTACTGGGACTATACAGACAAAGTTAGAGAGAGAGAGAGAGAGAGAGAGAGAGAGAGAGAGAGAGAGAGAGAGAGAGAGAGAGAGAGAGAGAGAGAGAGAGAGAGAGAGAGAGAGAGAGAGATTAAAGAGTCCCCCAAGCAGGATAGCTAAGGAAATACGTAAAGGATTACAAGACAAGAAGTGTTATACGCCATAAAAAAAAATTAACGTGGATCAGAACTGAACTCGCAACCTTGTATATGTACAGAAATACAAGAATGTACAATAGAATAACCACTAAGTTACGCTTGCTTCAGTTTACAATCCATGTTTCTTTTCCAAGATTTATCCTTGAATGTAACTGTTGTTGCTGATAATTTTTAAGCTAGAAAATGACGTTTAAATGTATCTTTAGGGCTAATCAAAGCGTCATTGACACCTGCCGAAACGATAATTACTCCCAGTGAGGTCTAAAGCACTGTTCAGGGGGTGCTGTGAACTTATCATTAAACCCAGCTGTGACCTCACTGAACGTTTCCCTTTGTGTCTCACAACACAAGGGGGTAGTCACAGCCTGCCCTCTAAAGACAACTCTCTTCCTCCACACAAAACTACAAGCACCTAATAACACACACACCCTTCACTCCAAAAATTTTAAAATCATGGCGACTCCTACACCAGCCTCGGAGTCCCCATCTGGGGAGGGGACCATAAATGTCCCCAGGTCGGACTGCCTTTCCGTCGACGACCCTAAGTGTCTTGACACCCCCCTCAACTTTTTCTTCATTAACTTCTGCAACATTCGCGGTCTAAGATCTAATTTTCAATCTGTAGAACACCACCTCTCCTCTTCTAAACCTCATCTTCTTTTCCTCACTGAAACTCAGGTGTCTGAGGCAACTGACAGTAGCCCCTTTTCTGTTCCCTCCTACTTTCTCTATCCTCATTTTCGATCCAAAGCTGGATGCTGCGTTTATGTGCGCAATGACTTAACCTGCTCTCGTGCCCACGCTCTTGAATCTTCCGAGTTTTCCACCATCTGGCTACGACTACAGAGTCATTCTCATACTAAATTTATCTGTGCTGTATACCTCTCTCCTAACTCCTCTGACTATAAGAAATTCTTTGACTACTTAACTTCCAAAGTGGAGCACATTCTGACCCTCTTCCCTTTTGCAGAGATCTCCATTCTTGGAGACTTCAATGTTCACCACCAGCTTTGGCTTTCCTCTCCCTTCACTGACCATCCTGGTGAACTAGCCTACAACTTTGCTATCCTCCATGACCTAGAGCAATTGGTGCAACACCCTACTCGTATTCCTGACCGTCTTGGAGATACGCCCAACATTCTTGACCTTTTCCTGACCTCTAATCCTTCTGCTTATGCTGTCACCCTTTCTTCTCCGTTGGGCTCCTCCGATCACAATCTCATATCTTTATCTTGTCCTACCACTCCAATCCCTCCTCAGGATCCCCCTAAGCGAAGGTGCCTCTGGCGTTTTGCCTCTGCTAGTTGGGGGGACCTGAGGCGGTATTTTGCTGATTTTCCTTGGAATGACTACTGCTTCCGTGTCAGAGACCCGTCTTTGTGTGCTGA
Source organism: Scylla paramamosain (assembly GCF_035594125.1). Lineage (NCBI taxonomy): Eukaryota > Metazoa > Arthropoda > Malacostraca > Decapoda > Portunidae > Scylla > Scylla paramamosain. The sequence goes on along the minus strand of NC_087164.1, from coordinate 6,792,000 downwards.
GCGCATAACAGAGGTGATAGTGTCTGGCATGGAGGCGTACATTCCTCACTCTTTTTCTCGTCCTAAACCTTCTAAACCTTGGTTTAACACAGCTTGTTCTCGTGCTATACATGATAGAGAGGTGGCCCACAAAAGGTACTTAAGCCTTCCTTCACCAGAATCTCATGCACTTTATATTTCTGCCCGGAACCATGCCAAGTCTGTTCTCCAACTAGCCAAAAACTCCTTCATTAACAGAAAATGTCAAAACCTTTCAAGATCTAACTCCCCTCGTGATTTCTGGCATCTAGCCAAAAATGTCTCCAATAACTTTGCTTCTTCTTCTTTCCCTCCTCTACTTCAACCAGATGGCACCACTGCTATCACATCTATTTCTAAAGCTGAACTCTTTGCTCAAACCTTTGCTAAAAACTCTACCTTGGACGATTCTGGGCTTGTTCCTCCCTCTCCTCCACCCTCTGACTACTTCATGCCACGTATTAAAATTCTTCGTAATGATGTTTTCCATGCCCTCGCTGGCCTAAACCCTCGGAAGGCTTATGGACCTGATGGGGTCCCTCCTATTGTTCTCCGAAACTGTGCCTCCGTGCTTGCACCTTGCCTAGTCAAACTCTTTCAGCTCTGTCTGTCAACATCTACCTTTCCTTCTTGCTGGAAGTTTGCCTACATTCAACCTGTTCCTAAAAAGGATGACCGCTCTAATCCCTCAAACTACCGTCCTATTGCTTTAATTTCCTGCTTATCTAAAGTTTTTGAATCTATCCTCAACAGGAAGATTCTTAAACATCTATCACTTCACAACCTTCTATCTGATCGCCAGTATGGGTTCCGTCAAGGCCGCTCTACTGGTGATCTTCTGGCTTTCCTTACTGAGTCTTGGTCATCCTCTTTTAGAGACTTTGGTGAAACTTTTGCTGTTGCCTTGGACATATCAAAAGCCTTTGATAGAGTCTGGCACAAAGCTTTGATTTCCAAACTACCCTCCTACGGTTTCTATCCTTCTCTCTGTAACTTCATCTCAAGTTTCCTTTCTGACCGTTCTATTGCTGCTGTAGTAGACGGTCACTGTTCTTCTCCTAAATCTATTAACAGTGGTGTTCCTCAGGGTTCTGTCCTGTCACCCACTCTCTTCTTATTATTCATTAATGATCTTCTAAACCAAACTTCTTGTCCTATCCACTCTTATGCTGATGATACCACCCTGCACTTTTCCACGTCTTTTCATAGACGTCCAACCCTTCAGGAGGTAAACATATCACGCAGGGAAGCCACAGAACGCCTGACTTCTGATCTTTCTAAAATTTCTGATTGGGGCAGAGCAAACTTGGTATTGTTCAATGCCTCAAAAACTCAATTCCTCCATCTATCAACTCGACACAATCTTCCAGACAACTATCCCCTCTTCTTCAATGACACTCAACTGTCCCCCTCTTCTACACTGAACATCCTCGGTCTGTCCTTTACTTATAATCTGAACTGGAAACTTCACATCTCATCTCTAGCTAAAACAGCTTCTATGAAGTTAGGTGTTCTGAGACGTCTCCGCCAGTTTTTCTCACCCCCCCAGCTGCTAACTCTGTACAAGGGCCTTATCCGTCCATGTATGGAGTATGCTTCACATGTCTGGGGGGGTTCCACTCATACTGCTGTTCTAGACAGGGTGGAATCAAAAGCTTTTCGTCTCATCAACTCCTCTCCTCTAACTGACTGTCTTCAGCTTCTCTCTCACCGCCGCAATGTTGCATCTCTAGCTGTCTTCTACCGCTATTTTCATGCTAACTGCTCTTCTGATCTTGCTAACTGCATGCCTCCCCTCTTTCCGCGGCCTCGCTGCACAAGACTTTCTTCTTTCTCTCACTCCTATTCTGTCCACCTCTCTAACGCAAGAGTTAACCAGTATTCTCAATCATTCATCCCTTTCTCTGGTAAACTCTGGAACTCCTTGCCTGCTTCTGTATTTCCACCTTCCTATGACTTGAATTCCTTCAAGAGGGAGGTTTCAAGACACTTATCCACCAATTTTTGACCACTGCTTTGACCCTTTTAAGGGACTGGCATTTCAGTGGGCATTTTTTTTTTATTAGATTTTTGTTGCCCTTGGCCAGTATCCTTCCTACATAAAAAAAAAAAAAAAAAAAAAATCACTGACCTCCATTTACAAACATGTCTGAGGCTCCTAAGGATTTTTCTAATGATATTAATTAAGATGAAAGGATGCAGTGATAATTTTTGTTACCTTTTACTTGGCCAAAGTCAACGATCTACATCATTGGCTTCTCATTTAGATACGAGCTTGGGGATAAATAACTTTTTATTGACAACAAAATTAAGGATCTACAATAAAATAAAATGTTAGCATAATGGCAGAATGTTATTTCTTCAATGTAGAGTATACAAGATCCTTGTCCCCGAAACACCTCCATCAAAAAATTTTAAGCATTACGAAATTAAGTGCTACCCAACTAAGAGCACATTACTATTAGCCTGCCGAATTTGATTTTTATTAATTTTCCAGTTGCGGTGTTACCTGTTATGACATAAAAGGACAACAATGAACACCATTGCCCTCCCATTCATATGTTAAATTAGGCTCCCGCAGAGTTTTTCGGTGATACCGGAATAGATGCAAGTAAAATGATGAATTTTGACTTTTCGTATATGATTTTTGTCCTCGTAAGATCCACCTCTTTTAAAATTGCGATAGGAATAATAATAATATGGGCCAGAGCCCAAACCGCCTGGCAGATTTCATATGGTTTGAACATATAGTTTCGGTTAAGGACACACACACACACACACACACACACACACACTCCTCGATAATGTATTAAACATGTTGCAGGTGGCGGTATGGGTTTTTATGATGAGGACCAATCACGATACTGTGATCGTCCTCGACCAATGATCGTCAAATTCAGATGTGAAAGGGAGACTTGGACTGTCTACAACATGGGGACCTTTCTCCTCAAATTTCTCCTAACTGATGGAACATTTTTCCATCTCAGATGGAACACATTCCACGTTGCAACACTCGAATTATTTCAATAGCTGGACACGTGCTAGCTTATCACAACCATTTTCCCCCGGGAAGTCTAGAGAGGCCATCCATGTGATGCCCCTGCGGCTACATTCCCGCACGTAAACATTCGCTCACGGCATGCACTTCTAAACCATTCGGCGGCGAGCGTTTAAAAATAGGGTAGGTAAGTGTCAGTGGGATACTTCACTGACGTCATTTCTAGCATGTTCACTAAGAACACATAAATCACTCTCTGCTTGACGTCCTACATCTCGAGAAACCCCAGACACAATGAGCGCGTCTACGTTTTTCTATCTTTTCAACACAACAATCAGCGATTAGTACCTGAAAAAGCCACGCGTGTACAGACATGCTATCTCTCATGCACAGTGATTCTACCGCACGAAAATAAAGAAGTGGCGCCAAGTCTTTGCACACAGGAGCTTCCGTAAAGAAGCCCTTACCATCCCACAGCAAAAGTCAATGGCATTCTGTGAAGGTGAAAACATACCGCTACATATTTTCGTCATCGTGTTTCGACCCGCGGCAGCTCGAGATTTCTCTTCTTACTGTACGAGAGATGAAAGTTTGAGATGCATGATTATGCATGGAGGCGCATAACTACACACTGCACCTGTCGCTGTGTTTGTGGCTGACGGAGCGTCATTGAATAGCGTGGTTTGTGAGAGGAGCCAATGAATAGAGTGTTGATCCGTTGCCATGGCATTCCCAACTTCAAGTCAGAGGGGGTTCATGAAGGTGCAGTCAACTAGTCCATTCAAGATGACAGGAATGGACAGTGACCACTTTGACACTGACTAGTTCAGTTCTCCCATTCCACTTCCATTCATCAACAAAGTAATCTGTTTATCTATCTATCTCTAGTGAATAAGAATGCTGTCTCATCATCCATGGTGACAGTGCCGTCTGATCATACGCAACGTCGATAGCAACAGCACGGGTGGGAACACTCGTGTTTGTCGCGGTTGTGAATTGTAAAAAAAAAAAAAAAAAGTAAATAAATAAAAAAAATTATATATATATATATATATATATATATATATATATATATATATATATATATATATATATATATATATATATATATATATATATATATATGAGCATGCAAGGCCTAACGAACTTGTAGAAAATAATGGGTTCATCTACCTTTACCTTTACATCTACAATTACATGCTTCTGGACGTGGGTAGCATTGCATTGTGAGAGATATGTACCGCCGCTTTGCCCTCATCTACTGAACAGGACAATCTGGACAACGTGCTGGAAACTTCGACTGAGTGCTAGTTCATAACTGCGGCGGAGACGCTCTCCGCATCCATCACGAAGATAGAGGGAAAATAGGAAGAAGAGGATGAGGACTGCACGAAGAGGGCCACAAAAATAAGAAAGTAAAAAGAAAGAAGAAGAGAGAGATGTGTTGAGATTGTATGCACATAACAGATACCCCTCTGTGTTTCACAACACAAAAGGCTATTCACAACCTGCCCTCTGAGCACAATTCTCTTCCTTTACGCACTTCACTACATGCACACACCCTTCATCCCGTTCCTAAAAAGGGCGATCGCTCTAGTTCTTCAGATTATTTACTTATTGTTAAATTTCGTGTCTATTTTTTTCTTTAATTTCGTATGTGTCAAGTTTTTAAATGTCCAAAACAGCAATGTTCACTTCAGAACTCTATATCTAATCATTAGCATGGATTCCGTCATAGACATTCTCCTGGTGATCTGCTTTTCGTTATAGGGCATTTGTCATCCTCTTTTGCTTTACACTAATCGAAAATTTATTAGAGAGTATGGCACGAAGTTCTAATATTTCAAACTACTTTCTTGTGGCTTTTATCCTTCTGTCTCTAATTTCATCTAAAGATTTATTTCTAATCGTTCTATTGGTGCTGTGGTAGACGGTTACTGTTCTTCCCCTAAGACCTAAGTTGTTAACAGTGGTGTTCCTCAGTGTTCTGCCGTTACCCACTTTATCATTTTATTAACGTTCTTCTAAATTAAACTTACTATTATCCATTTGGACGTTATGGCGATAGATTATCGATAATTTATCGCCATAACGATATCGGGTTGTCGGTTATCCGATTATTATTTTTCCAGCGTTATCGATTCATCGGTATCGCCAATACTTTTGGTTCCAAAGTAGCGATAATCGACAGTTCTAGTTTTTTGGAACATGAGCATGTTCAAATTTTTAACTTTCAAAATTAAATGTACAGTAAAATTCCTCTTATCCGGCATCAACGGGACCGCCGACATGCCGGATACTTGAATATTGCCGGATACTTGAATAGAAGTGAAATTATGTCCACAATCACCACCCTACACTCACGCATCTTACCATAACAAAGATCAGCTGATCGCCGTGCCGCGCGTCGCCACCCGCGCTGCCACCTCACACTCACCAACACACAGTTGTAGCATTGGACCTGTAATTAGAGACGTCGCAGTGAGCGTTTTGATACCAGATAGCGCCAGAATATTTAATTCTCGCCGGAAAATAAATACTTTTGGGGGCAAGGTTTTACAAGCTTACAAAGGTGTATCGTTGCACAGTAGTGCGTCTGAATTTTAAGTCAATTAATTTCGTGATAACTGACAGCACATGACATTGTTTGAGCCTCTATTCATAATTTCAGATGATATTCTTAAAAGAGCCTACAAGTGTATCAAGGCAGGCAATCTGTAATTTTCTACTGACCTCAATGGAAGTATACTAATATATACTTGAATTTCATGTACTAAACAACAGGCAAATCCATTTAATGTAAAGAAAATATAATTTTGTATCAAAGACTTTATTTTTGCGGTACGATCACTATCCTCGGGTACTTGGGCAGCGAGCAAACCAAAACACAGGACCACGCTTACTCGACTACCCTGCACAATGGATACATCACCGCCACAATCATGGACTAGAGCGGAATTAAGAAAATTCCTGAAAGAACGAGCTATACCCTATTCTGGATATAGTAAAGCAAAGTAAAGGCCTTTGTATCGGCAGAACTGAGAGGCTATTGTTTACACTTTACACTCCTTCCTAACGGCGCGCGGCGCTTTCTTTAACTGAAAAATCATGATCAAGATAAGTACGTCGTACGTCCGCCAGCGGTGCTGTTCTTTTTTTATTTCACTGATTACTTTCATATACAGGACGTGTCAGTGATATCTGATATTTTTCAACATTCCCAGATAAAATGCACAAGCCGAAATCAACATCCTTTTATTTTTACTGTTCATACTTACTTAAAAAAAAATAATTACCTATTTTTAGTTTTATCTTATAATTCAATTAACAAAGCCTTATCATACACCAGTAAGTATGAATATTAATATTAAGGGTTATGTTTTTAATTTTAGATACAGTTGTGCAGCAATTCATGCTGTACTTTTCCTGCACATCGATTTCAAATTTAGCTAAGACACCCCTTTGCCCCAGGAAATCGGAGACATTTAAAAATGCTGGCGCTGATAGGTATCTACCAGCCTCACTGCGACGTCTCTAATTGTGACTCCTTCTGATCTTTTCAAGCTGAACCACTCGTATAACACTTTGTCCATCTTTTCAACACGATGATACTGCAGTGTGTGACGATTTTCCGCTGCCTTTCGGGTGTCGGTGGCTTTCATGTAATCCCACAACTTTTTCGTTTGGGATTTAATGTCATAAATAGTTGATGAGCCCACACCATATTCCGCCATTAGTTGCTGTCTGCTTTCACTTCTCTCTAATCGTCGACAAATGTCTACCTTCTGCTTAAGTGTAAGCACAACACGCTTCCTCTTTTCTACAACTTTAGGCATAATGAAGGCATCAGGCGATAAACAGTGCACACGCCGGACTGAGTCACGAGCCGCGGGTGGCGCGATGCGGTGCGCTCTGGTGGCGAGGGAATAAAGTATGCCTCGCGCGGGAATTTTAATCGATTTTATAAGTACACATTGATTTTTTTAGTGATTTTAAGGCTCGGGGAAAAATGTGCCGGATACTTGAAGCTGCCGGATACTCGAATGCCGGATGAGAGGGACTTTACTGTAGTTACTTTACTTAAAAATGTACTTTTCATTACTGAGGAGACAGGATAAACATTGCATTTGAAGTTTTCCTAAGATTTTTTTTTTTTTTAAGGTAAAGATAAAAATAAAGATTTAGATTTAATTATTTTTTACTTAAAATATCAATATCGTTATCGCTATTATGGGAATTTTTGATTTATCGATTTATCAGTTATCGATTATCGGGCGACATTTATCGTCAGTTATCGATTATCGGATTGCGATAAGGTTATTGTTATCGATTTATCAGTTATCGTGATGATTTTTCTCTTTATCACTTCCAACTATGAAAATACTTATTTTCCTAGACATTAAATCAGGAAGGTCTTACTTACGATATTTCTAAATTTTTTTTAATGGAGCAGAGCAAACGAAGTGTCATTAAATGCCTCAGAAACTGAATTTTTTCCATCTATTAAGTCGACACAACCTTCCAGATAATTATCCCCTCTTCTTCAACCACACTCATCTATCCCGTGTTACACACTGAACATCCTTGGTCTGTCCTTTACTAAAAATCTTCGCTAGAAACTTCTTATTTCGTCTCTCACTAAAACAGCTTCCATGAAAGTACTTGCAAATGTTTTGAGCCATCTCCGCCATTTTTTTTTTTTTTTTTTTTGTCTACCCTCCCAGCCGTTAATTCAATAGAGGAGCTTAAAGTATTTACACTTTGGCTTCACGAAGGGAAAGTAATGCCACGCGAACTTCTTGAGTTTTTATGGTAGTGTTTATGAGGTAACAGATAATGAGGATAGTTTTGACATAATACAACACGCCTTTAGTAAGACGTTTGACAAGGTACCTCGCCACAGGCTCGTGAAGAAATTTAAGGGGCATGGAACAGATGGAACAGTATCAGGCTGGATAAGGTCATGGTTATACGACAGGCGACAGAGCTGTTATTAATGGCTCTAAATCCGAGTGGGGACAAGCAATTAGTGGGGTACCATTGGGATCACTTGAATAACTATGATTTTTTTAATATACATAAAGGGTTTAGTAGCAATGTTAGTAAGTTTGCAAATGACACAAAGATAGACAGATTAATTAAGTTGGATTCGGATGCAGTCGACTGGTAGATAGATTGACAGGATGAACGAAAAGATAGATAGCAAATACAATTCAATATTAAGAAATGTTAAGTATTTAGCGTAGGTAGAAATAGTCCACAGAACAAGTTTACGATAAGAGCGAGGGTCTGAAAATAACGGCGGAAAAAAAAAAAAAAGATTTAGGAGCTTTAGTTAGGTCTGACCTCCGTCAGCAAAAAAAAATGCTGCATACAGACCAGAAATACGGCACATTGGGTATTAGGATTCACATTCAAGAGAGTTAAAGGAAAAGTCCCGATGTAATAATGTAATATTAAAGATGTAAAGATGTCATACCTCATCCACAGTACATTATGCTGCGCAGTTCTGGTCTCCATATAACGGGAATGATATAGGTCTACTAGAATCAGTTCAAAGGAGAATATCTAAAATGATACAAGACATAAAAAGTACTCCTTATGAAAAGAGACTGAAGCTTTTAAATTTACATTAATGAGAGAGGTATAAATTATGAGGCGATCTGATAGACGTATTCAAATGATATAACGGATCCTCAGGATCAGTAACCAGAAAAGAACAAGAAATAGTGGGTTCAAAGTTGAAAAAAAAAATAAATAAATAAATAAATAATAATAATAATAATAATAATAATAATAATAATAATAATAATAATAATGATGACGATGAAGAAGAAGAAGAAGAACAAAAAGAACAAGAACAAGAATAAGAACAAGAACAAGAAGAAGAAGAATTATTTAAGAATAATAATAATAAAAAGAGAGAGAGGAAAGATTTGTTTCAAAGTGACAGATAAATGGAACAGACTCAGTAATCAGAATGTTAGTGCCAAGTCATCAGGGACCTTTAATTAAAGGACTAAATAAATTCATGGAGTATGATAGGTGGAAAAAGGCAGGCATGCTTCATGCAAAGACTGCCATTTGTAAGCCTGACAACTTTTTACAGCTTCCATTACTTTTTCATGCTGTTTTTATGTTCTTATCGGCTCATATTATGGAATACGGTTCACATTCATGGGGACGGAATTCCATTCACTCTTGCCTCTTAAACGTGGCGGAATCGAAGGTCGCGGGGATCCGTCTTCCTTGCACGGTGCCGGTGAGCTTCACTTTTTCCTTTCCTGTTATTACTAGAGAGAACGCGGCATATGTGAAGGCGCTCACCGTCGTGCGTTCTATCATGAAGACGATTATACTTGATGCTTTCTCATTATCATAGTTCCAGAGAGTGTTGTGCTGTCGGGTATTGATATGAAATGCTTCTTGTGTGGGGACGATTATATATATATATATATATATATATATATATATATATATATATATATATATATATATATATATATATATATATATATATATATATATATATATATATATATATATAAGTTCCAGAGTGTTGTGATGTCGGGTATTGATATGAAATGCTTCTTGTGTGGGGACGATTATATATATATATATATATATATATATATATATATATATATATATATATATATATATATATATATATATATATATATATATATATATATATATATATATATATATATATATATATATATATATATATATATATATATATATATATATATATATATATATATATATATATATATATATATATATATATATATATATATATATATATATATATATATATATATATATATATATATATATATATATATATATATATATATATATATATATATATATATATATATATATATATATATATATATATATATATATATATATATATATATATATATATATATATATATATATATATATATATATATATATATATATATATATATATATATATATATATATATATATATATATATATATATATATATATATATATATATATATATATATATATATATATATATATATATATATATATATATATATATATATATATATACACACAGCAGACACATGAAATATATTAATCCTTACAAAGCCACACATATAGCTTGCTACGAGTTAGTATGGCTAACTATGCGATAAGAGAAAATAAACGTTTCCACCATTACATAGTTAAAACATAAAATAAACTAATATTATGATACTGATATTCTTGATCCACAAAAAAAAAGTGGGGAAAAAAAGTATTGTAGTTGTAACAAAATATTAAAAAATCAACACTCCTGACATGAATAGAATAAGAAAAAATACGTGGACAAATAGACCCAACAATAAGCACAAGGACGACTGCAACAACGAGGACAACAACAACAATATAAACAACATTAATAACCATAATTTTTAAGAAAATCATCAAATAAGAGTAGTAAAAGAAATTACACTTAAACAAGAATAAAAGAAAAATAAAACAAACAGCAGCAATACGAACAAAAAACCCAAAGCAATAACTACTACAAGAAAAACAACTGCATCAACAACAACACTAATCACAACAATAATTAATAATAATAATAATAATAATAATAATAATAATAATAATAATACAGTAATAACAATAGTAATAATAATAATAATAATAATAATAATTATTATTATTATTATTATGATTATTATTATTATTACAATGCTAATACTAATGCTGATAACATTAATGCGGACATGATGCCTCTGGTGTGGACAGGCCCCGTAGTCATTAAGCCTTAACTTTCCTTTATATTTTTTTTATGGATCAGTATACTCTACGGTAGTTATTAACTTCCGGAAACTAATAGAAATTTATGCATGAATAACTTTAATTGCATAGATTGTTCACAGCAGAGGGAGGCACACCCTCTCCCTCCTAGTTATTATTAATTACTAACGCGACTCTGGAAGCGAGGCCTTCATGTGTGCGGCGCTTTTCACTTCCGTTGATGAGATTTTTTTTTTTTTTTCATTCGCGCGGCGCCTTTATTATACGCCAATGCGAGATGTGTTAATCAATGCAGCTAATGTAGCCTTCTTTTCTAGCTAGAATATTGTATGAAGCCCCTCAGACGGGTATATTAATTGAACTCGCACATCTTAGTTCTCACCCCTCACTTCCTTCTTTAATGCAGCATACGACAGCTGTCCTCCAAGTGAAGTAAAAAAAAATTTTCAAATGCTATCCGGAGCACAAAGAGAATTTCTCTAAAGGCATTTCAGAAACACGGGGTCATTCATCAAAAAAATATATAAATAAAATGAAGCTGTGGTTGGGAACTAACCATGAGAGGTGAACTATCGAACCTCAAGAATAATCTTAGTCTATTACTTCCTGATCAAGAGGAACTGACTGCACAATATAAATCTCCTACCGTATACCTCCTCTTCATCAACGACGTGCCCGATCTACACCTACTTTAAGTAGCGACGAAAATCCTTGTTGGTTGGATGAGATATTGCTCTGGGGTTTGTGATGATTGGCTACGTAAACAGGAACTCATCGGTGGTCTCAGTAAAGAGGTAAAAATGGATGAGGCAGAGTTCATAAAAAAGAAAGAACAATTGAGGGCGTTTCGAAATGGCGTGTGGGGCTTCAGCGGGAGAGAGAGAGAGAGAGAGAGAGAGAGAGAGAGAGAGAGAGAGAGAGAGAGAGAGAGAGAGAGAGAGAGAGGTAATGGTCAGTTGTTCCAATTGACGTAACCACCCTCATCCCACTCTTATCAGTCACTTATCCACAGTGATTTCTGGAAAGCCAAAGGTGGACTCACTGAGCTTGGCTACCGCATCATGCTGTAAACCACTCCCAGCACTTGGCTGTCTCGGAGTCGGGAGTCCACATCAGCAACATGGAAAGACTTCAGCGGGACTTGAAAAGCTGAACGCTGAGACCTGGCTACAAGAAACGTCAATACAAGTAGTAGTTTGGCCTACTTGTACTGCTACAGGCACCATGACGCGTCCATCACTTTTCACGAGATTCTCCGGAATATATCCGAGTTTATTCTCCATCCCAATAGAGCTAAGTTACATTCCTCTCACATAATAAGGAGTCTCGCAGAATTAGCGTTAATTGCCCTACAGGATTCGGATTAGTTACCCGGAAGATTTTGCTGGGTAGTCTCGCAACGTTAAAATTAGGTTAGACCTAGAGTAGACTTGGTTTAGTTTGATTAGATAACTAACGCTTCTTAGGCCTCGAAGTTATGAATTATAATTATTTTTTTTATTTTTATTTATTCATTTATTTATCTATTTATATTTATTCATTTATCCATTTTATTTTATTCTTTTTTTTTTGGGGGGGGGAAGTGGCTAATTTATTCTCAGTTTATTTATTTATTTATTTTTAAATGTTACATTGTAACGATGACAAAATTGATTAGTATGAAAAATTGTCAAGTTATGACTCAATGATGAGATTCCTAAGCCACCTGTCCATACGTTTACGGAAAAATAGTAACTTTACTATCTCCATCAGGTGAAAAAGTATCTATTTTTAACAAGAAAAGGTGTCCAAGTCTCTGAAAAAGGGCCGTCCATATTCCTGAATAAGCCATTCACCCACAGCCTGAGGAGGCACAACAGTAACTGAGCAATTGTCAAGAGGCCAGAAATGTCGATTTAGGAACAATGACTAGCTATAGTGAAGTCATACATCATGTACCGATTGATTGATGGATTTAGCTTATTGCGCCGCAACATCGCGGTGATATAGCGCCACTACAAAACTTTAAAAACAACAAACTTTGTGTGTGTGTGTGTTTGTGTGTGTATATATATATATATATATATATATATATATATATATATATATATATATATATATATATATATATATATATATATATATATATATATATATATATATATATATATATATATATATATATATATATATATATATATATATATATATATATATATATATATATATATATATATATATTCCAGTGTTATGTTTTATGACGTAATTCTAAATGTAAACCTCCCGCCTCCCTTCAGTCATCATTCAGTCTCAACCGAAACATGCTAATAACGAAATCATACCACGATGATTCTAATCACTGGCCCGGACAATGGAATCTGCAACAAATAGCACGGGAAGTTCTTATCACTAATAATTATCTGTTACGCATCTACATACACATTTGCGTGACTCTATAGGTATTTAAAAGTTGGGTGTTATGAAATTGTAGGACTCCAGAACACTGTTCCTTCAATTTCAACAGCTGAGGATAATTTGTACTCTGCCTGCTCTCCCTCCGTCCTTATTCAGTGACACGAAAACCGTTCTTCCTCTTATTTCATCGCAGTCTTTTTTCTCTTACCGAGCCTTTCTCTCTCTCTCTCTCTCTCTCTCTCTCTCTCTCTCTCTCTCTCTCTCTCTCTCTCTCTCTCTCTCTCTCTCTCTCTCTCTCTCAACTATCCCCTTCATCTTTCCTCTTCACATTTATTCTCTCTCCCTCCATTCTTTGCCTTTCGTTCGCACCCTCCTCTCTTCCCTTTAAATATTTTTTTTTTTACCAGATAACTTGGGGAGGGGGCGAGGCATATTCTGATTTGGTTTGGTAAAGCAACATTTTATATTATAACCGAAAAAAAATTAGTTTTCTCATATACATTAAAAAGTTTCCTTTCTTATAAATTTTCTACTATAGATATTTAACACCTTCGGTACAAACATAAATATTGATATGGTCATTTTGTATTTTTTCTAAGGACAGTAAAAAAAGACAAAGCAAAGCCATAACATTAATGCAGTGAATATAAGGTAGAAGTCAGTAAACGCACTTGCAACTAGCACGGGAAGGCACAGGAAAACAGAGTTCCGAGAAATGACAGTTTATAAAAGCTCAAGAGGCGCAGGCAAACGTGACCCGTGAAATGCAACCAGTAGACGACGCACTAATGTCAAGTCAATGTATGTGAGAAGAGGCTAAGTACGTTAAGAGACTTTACGTGAGGAGGCTTTTAGTACGTGAAGTACTGGTGTCACAGGGATACATTTGCATTAAAAATCTTTTCATCAACAGCGGTCATGCCGAATCTTTGAAAGTGTTTCCATGTAACGCCGTCTTCACACCTTAAATTTTAAAGATTTCACTGTACAACAAATCTAAGGGAAAGAAAAAAAAAAATTGCCTAGTCGGTGCTTTGATCATCATTAAAAGGGTGCTAATTTTGACAACCAAATACCTCAGACACGTTTCAGTTTTATGTAACAGCCTGGTAACCTTTTACCAGATATACAATATAATGAGAAAAATTTTATAACATTCTAATCTATTGTGTTTTTAACAATAAACTGATCAAATATATATTGAATTTCAATTATCTTAGCCTAATCAATACTAAACTATAAATTCAGCATTTTTTTTTTTTTTTTTTTTTTTGCCGTTTATGTAACAACTTGATTCGCCACGCATCAGATTCCAGCAAAAATCAGCGAACATGGCTGGGCTCCATTTACCTGTGTACCTACTTCCCATTCTCGCTATGTCCTAATGAAACCTCCCTGTGTTCATCGCTGACAGCTGCTGCATTCTCCGGGAAAAAAAGGAAAGATGCAAATGCAGTTGACGTACATGCTACAACGTAGATGTTGGTAGCCTTTGATAAGTTCGTCTATTAAAACATCATAATGCGTGTTTTTTGCTTTCCCAGAAGACCTTTTCACACATCCTTAAACGCACATCAAGCTGCTGACTCAGTTTCATCCATCGTTGCTTGAAATTCATTGTCAAGCACGAGTTCATAATTTACGGTCCCACAAATATGCTTTTTTTTTTTTTTACTTTTGCATCACTTCTTCTGGAAATTTCTTCTTGACGTATAGTAATGCTGGTTTATCATACTTTAATGCCTTGACTAACTGTTTCATCAAGCCCAGTTTTATACGTAGTTGTGGTAAAATTATGTTTTTTCTTTTTTCACAAGTGGTTCATTAATAACACTTTGAGACCGTTGTGTCACTGTATCTCTTGATACAGTGACACAAATTCCGATCGGGTGTAATGTTCTGATCTTGTCCGGCTGTCCCACTTCCATAGAAAACACATGTACTTTGTACAATCAGTTTGTAATCCATTAAGAATATTCGCTACAACTTTCAAACTTGCACAAACAAGCCATTTATGTTCCTTGTATTTCATGCCATCTAGAATAAAAGATCTTCATGTGTCTCTCTTAAAGTAACTGAGTGTGCGTTGACCAGAAACTAAAAAATACAAAAAAGAAAAAAAAAGAAAATACAGTATCCTCTTATAACATGTTTAGAAATTATCCTTATAGAAACAAAGAAAAAAAAAGTGTTCCAACAAAACTAATGTGGTTTCCAAGTTTTTCACACCTAAGAATGCTATTCTTATATCGCTTTTTTTTTTTTTCATTGTGGCACATTGTACTGTGCTGCGGGATTAATATAACACGATAGTGACCTGACGCAAAGCACAACCTTACTCCTTTCTCATAAACTTTTCTGAAAAGGTTTCTTCGAAAGCGGTGATACCTTTTTCTTCCCCTTTCATGAAATCACATATTCCTGACCTGCCTCCATTAGTGTTAGATAATATAATCCAGAACTAAAATATTCCTTCTAGTTCTCTTCTTTCCGGAGTTGTGGGCGCTCACAGCCACAAAGGCAGCACCTTGGGATGGATGATGATGAATGGTGGTGCGATGCGCTTGATCGTGGTGCTTTACCATCTGAGGAGACGAACCCTAACTTCTAACGCCACCTTCCTTTCTCATCTTGTGAGGAAGTTCATTTTAATTTCCATGCGTTACCCACTGCGAGTGAAAAATTGGCACACAACAAAATAATGGAAGTGAATGCGTTTTGGTGAACACGCAAGTCTACACTTTTATCTTTCTAAAATAAATAAATAAATAAATAAATACCATGAAAACATACGAAAGCAAATTATTCAGAAAATAACACTGCATAAAATTCTTGATTCTTTGTTTACTTTTATTTTTTTGTCGAATGGCATTCTAAGCGACCTTTTTAATCCATTTTTTTTTTAATCCCAGGTAGGAGTCCCTAACAAAATATATATATTATTATTATTACTATTTTTTTTTCCGGTCATCATTTATAAAAATTTTATTCACAATTTTTTTTCTAAAAGAACTGCAGATTGAAAGTCGTCTTACTGCAAGATATAGTTTAAGTAAACAAATAAATAAATAAACACACACACTGAAAGTCGTCTTGCTGCAAGATATAGTTTAAGTAAACAAATAAATAGATAAACACAGACACACACACACACACACGTGTGTGTGTATATATATATATATATATATATATATATATATATATATATATATATATATATATATATATATATATATATATATATATATATATATATATATATATATATATATATATATATATATATATATATTACATAGATACAGATAGGTATAGACAGATAGATGTAGATATGAATAGATGCGTAGACAGAAATAGATACACGTGTTTTTCACCTTAACATTCCAGTACATACCTACATGGGAAATTCTCAGCCTAGGAGAAAATCCATCGCATTGTGATGCACAAATCTTAGAAGATATAAGTATTATAGGTCTTAAGTGACTAAAAACTTTAAGTGTCTAAGGACTTAATACACTGATATGATACCATTAGCTAAAAATTTACTAATGGAAACATTATCCCATTTATTACGTCCATTTGCGTACTTGAATCACTATAATGAGACACCAACATAGATACTGGAGTCATGTACGAAATGAAGTAACTAACGGAACGAAGGGGGAGAGAGAGAGAGAGAGAGAGAGAGAGAGAGAGAGAGAGAGAGAGAGAGAGAGAGAGAGAGAGAGAGAGAGAGAGAGAGAGAGAGAGAGAGAGAGAGAGAGAGAGAGAGAGAGAGAGAGAGAGAGAGAGAATTAAAATAAATAAGGAGAATATATAAGGGATCGAGTTATAATATGATTTATTGACAATTAATATCATGTTTCATCTTAGAGCAATGATTCAGTGAAAAGTTTACTGAATAAATAGCACGAGTCACTGAAATCTAAAAATTTATCATAATGACCTAATCAAGTGTTCTTTGGGCGCATTTCGAGGATAAGGATTGACGTGAAAAAATGTTGCTGTAGCATAAGCACAGACACAAGCAGGTGCAGGTGACATGTACGAGTATACGATGGTGAAGGAGTATGGGTGTTATTATGCTCTCGTCATGAGTAATGTGATGAAAGGGCGCATTGTGTATTTATGTACTAAGAAACAAAGAAAAAACATGTCAAATTAGCTGGTAAAAGATAAAATTAACAGTGAGGACGTAAAAGCTTTAAGAAATACTGAACAAGACTGTGTATAGGGGCTTAGCCTCGGTGCCCATCCCAAGTCTCCTTGTCGCTGAAGTGGCGGGCTATTAAGCCACTACTGCAGCACAAAGAGCCACTGTATCGTGCAGGTGACCAAAGTTCCCTCCAGTATGCGTCGTGACACTTAAGGCTGGATAAACAGCTGAGTTGGCTGTGTACCGAATGTCCCCTCTTTGTCCAGGATTCCAATTAGTGTGTTGTGTGTGTGTGTGTGTGTGTGTGTGTGTGTGTGTGTGTGTGTGTGTGTGTGTGTGTGTGTGTCCCAGAAGGTAAGGCTGGTCGTGATGCTAGCATGAGTATCGTATAAAGCTCATACTACACTGGAGAAAAGGGCTTCGGAGAAACTGTTCGTAATGAAGAGATGGGAAACAAAAATGAGCGTCATTCCAAGAACCTGAAGCAAGTCGATAATGACTGACAAGAGAGGAAACGAGGTTAAAAGCCTTGAGAAACAAATCAAGTAAGTTAGTGGGGTGGGACTGTGGTGAAAGGAAAAAAGAAAGGTAAGGGTCGCACTACGAAATATCTCCCGTCACACAAAATCAATGTGAGGGAGCAACACAACGATAATCATAAAGAAAAGGTAACTTGGTTGGGAAGAAATTCAACAAAATACTTGAAAGCTGTCAAGCAACATTACCGATTTATTTAAACTACATTAGGTGAGGGAGTGACAAGCGAAACGGAAAGAATGAAAGAAGAAAAGCCACTGAAAAAGAAAAGTAATCAAAAAGTTCGTGATACTTGCAGGATTAGAACAAAATGACTGACTCTATAAATAAAGGAACGTTTCAAAATACATTCTCATCGAAAACCGTCTCGCATGTATACCGACAATGACGGTGAGTGGCTGGGTTACAACAAGAGTATAATTATTAACATTATTAGCATTACATGAAATGACAGGAATGCAGAGTTGAAGTCTTATATTGCAAGGTGATAGCAGCAACCTCTGTGCTTGCAGCTGCAGAGTGTGGAGTTTTCAGGAAGTTAGATCAGCAACGCGGAAGACGTGTGTTTCATGCGTGCCTCCCCCCGCAATTTACCCACATAACCACTAGTAATTATAATGATTAGAGATGAATGCGAGTGTGTCATTCGTTTCCGTCGTGTGGAGGATTATCTCTTTGTATTAGGAAGCATAATTCATATAATTACAAGCTTTCAAGAAGTGCTTCGTGTAGCGGTGTAAAAGGTCAGTGATCGTTCTCACCTATTGCGCATGCACTGTCATTTTTTTCTGTTATTTCTTTTCTAGCTTGTAATATAAATGTGTGCAAGGTACAGAAGCTGTTATAACCGTGTAAATATCGTCGACACATAATTTATTTTCAAGAGTCACTCTTCATTCATCCAGAGGGAAGTATTTACTATACATTTTACACCTTCGTCTATTGTTACAGTGTCTGAAGACAAGGGTTCAGTTAATGCAGAACAGTGAAATATTCCAGTTTATATATGTCACATGCTCACGCATACGCGCATACGCACGCGCATACGCGCATACGCATACGCAGGCACGCACACAAGCAAAATAGAGATTGAACGGTTAATATGAAATTTTGCCTGTGTCGGTCCTACCTCTCTCTCTCTCTCTCTCTCTCTCTCTCTCTCTCTCTCTCTCTCTCTCTCTCTCTCTCTCTCTCTCTCTCTCTCTATCTATCTATCTATTAATCTATCTTCTCTCTATCTATCTATCTATCTATCTCTATCTGTTTCTTTCTCAGCGATTCTTTTTCTTTCTCTGAGACTCAGAGAGAGAGAGAGAGAGAGAGAGAGAGAGAGAGAGAGAGAGAGAGAGAGAGAGAGAGAGAGAGAGAGAGAGAGAGAGAGAGAGAGAGAGAGAGAGAGAGAGAGAGAGAGAGCTTGCACACAAAGCATTGTCTTGTGTAACAAATGTCTCCTGGAAACATTGATTTACTTAATTAATGGACAGTTATACGTCATTACCTTGTTCGTGGTGCACCTGTCGTATTAACACATTGTCAGCTGGATGAGCAAGATTTTACTTATTCGTTTATTTGTATATGTTTATTTATTTATTTATTGTAAGGAGCAATCTAATTATTGTCTGTCCCCTTTAATGTTTTATACAAGGATGTAGTCTTGAGATTATGTGTTTCAATTATTTTGCT
>NC_087164.1:6757422-6764922 GCF_035594125.1 Scylla paramamosain | reverse complement strand
TACCAAAACCTTTACATTTACATCAGCACCTCCAACATGTCGTCAGCTAGCCAATGTGTAACTACTGATCGGATCCTTTTAGCCTTATTACTTTATTTCTTCACGGTTTTATAATGAGTCTAATGACTGACACAGTTTGTGCCAACAATTGCAACACAAAACCTGCGAGCACGTACGTACTGTTCATATTTTCTGCACACGCAAACTTAATCTTATTACCTAATACTGTCTCCGATTACACAAGATCATGGAAGTCGAATCAACGTGAGTAATGAACGTAAATATTAGTGATGACCTCAAGTTATGAAAGTCTATAACACACAACCTCGTATGGCTTCACTTAGCGGCAATATGTATACTGAATGGTATTTCATGATTACTTGTTTTTGGTATTTTATATTCTTATTATTTTATAGTATAATATAGTCATCACTGCTTATAAGTAATTGTCCACAATCTGATGCCGTGTCAAGTAAGAGTTTGGCTAATGATTAGCTACTATAACAACTTATTTATTGCTGAAAGAATGAAAATCATAGTTTGCAAATAAAAAGTATCCAATAATGCGTCCATTCAGTTTAAATATTCAATACTTCAATACAATTTGAAGCCCAGATACTCTAGTACTTAAAACAATGTACCTAAAACATCCCTATATGTACACTTGTTTCGTAAGTATTGGCCACGCATAGCCATTAGGTAAATTCCTAACAAAACTAGAATTTTTGTAGAAAGTCTCACAAGACCTTTACAAATTTCCCCATTTAACTTTCCCTTTTATGATCTAAATTATAAATCGCTGACAACGTTATTCATTACCACACGGTGAATGGTGCTCCTCTTACACGGTTCAATATCACTGCACAAAAGGAACAATGATACATATGACACGCACACTATATGTATTCCAGTGTCAAATTAGAGTAAGCGAAAGAGAAAAATGCCTGGAACTGAAAGAGAGGTTACAAACTATATTTGCATGTGTAGTAAGAAAATTTCTCTCGCGACACGGCTTATTACAGCACATGATTGCCCTAAGGATTTGTAAAATCTAATGAATGGCCTCAAAACAGTACCATGGCAAATAAATACTACGCTCCACCTTAACAATCAAGATAACACCAGCCCCTATAAACACAATCACCCAAGCTGCTGTAACCTGCCGTTCACGATACATATTAAACACACACACACACAAACACACACACACACACATACACACACGTCTTCACCCTCTTACCAACAGCCTCGCTGCTTAAGATTACTCATTATCACTTATTAATGCTATATTTAAGGAGTATCTTCACATTTTCATCCCTTTTAACAAGCTGTAGATTTTTTTTTTTTTTTTGCGTTTCTTATTTTACAACGGCTTAAGCTGTATAAGATAAAAATACTTTCGGAGTTTTCTATAATTATCTTTTCTCTCTCTCTCTCTCTCTCTCTCTCTCTCTCTCTCTCTCTCTCTCTCTCTCTCTCTCTCTCTCTCTCTCTCTCTCTCTCTCTCTCATTTGCGTGACTCACATACTTGCGTGTGTGTGTGTGTGTGTGTGTGTGTGTGTGTGTGTGTGTGTGTGTGTTGGTGTGTGTGTGTGTGTGTGTTGGTGTGTGTGTGTGTGTGTGTTGGTGTGTGTGTGTGTGTGTGTGTGTGTGTGTGTGTGTGTGTGTGTGTGTGTGTGTGTGTGTGTGTGTGTGTGTGTGTGTGTGTTGCATATGTGTGTGTGTGTGTGTGTGTGTGTGTGTGTGTGTGTGTGTGTGTGTGTGTGTGTGTGTTGCATATGTGTGTGTGTGTGTGTGTGTGTGTGTGTGTGTGTGTGTGTGTGTGTGTGTGTGTGTGTGTGTGTGTTGCATATGTGTGTGTGTGTGTGTGTGTGTGTGTGTGTGTGTGTGTGTGTGTGTGTGTGTGTGTGTGTGTGTGTGTGTGTGTGTGTGTGTGTGTGTTGCATATGTGTGTGTGTGTGTGTGTGTGTGTGTGTGTGTGTGTGTGTGTGTGTGTTGCATATGTGTGTGTGTGTGTGTGTGTGTGTGTGTGTGTGTGTGTGTGTGTGTGTGTGTGTGTGTGTGTGTGTGTGTGTGCGCGTGTGTGTTTGTAGACAAAATAAATAAACAGTCGGATAGACATCCAGTCATAGATGTATAGATATACCTTGTCAGAAGTACTTTATATTTTTATTACTCCAATATCCAGGAAAATGGTTGTGCATTACACCAAACTGCATTTAACAAAGATTAAATCTATCTTTGACGTAAAGAGAACAGCTAGTGTATATATATATATATATATATATATATATATATATATATATATATATATATATATATATATATATATATATATATATATATATATATATATATATATATATATATGACCTTTTTATGAAGAACGATGCTGCAAGAAGTTGATTTAGTGTCTGTAGATGTCAGATTTCACCGCTTAAGTCATCTTAGGTCACATAGGCAATACTGTGCAATACCACTGCAATCAATCACAAATCAACTTTATAATTAATATTTAACCGATTACGTTGCAGGTTATTCTCTATGGTAAAACAGTGGTATAAAAGATCTGCCATTCCTTCAGGAGTCATCATTTGAACTTTGAACTAAACACACCTGAACAACCCAGTGACCAGTGATTGTGACACGCCATGCCGCAAAAAGGCACCAGTGGTATAAAGTGTTTCTGCGTGTCGGATGAGAGAAAACAACAAGAGAGTGAAAAAGGGCGCCAAGCTCGCCTTCGTTGAAATACCGGTGTTGCAGAAAGACTCAGAGAAGAGGAGTGTTGGAGGGCAGCGCCAGGATTGTCTCCAAGCTCTTGCAGCTACAATGGCAAGTTCCAGAGTACAAAAGACTCAAGAACACCAACAAGCTGATGCTGGCAGTCATGCCAGGTCATGACAGCAGGAAGATGAAGCACTGTGGCAAGCCGGGCCCCATGGCGTGCGTATCAACCCACCCGCTAGATTCTGCCACATTCCATGCTTCATAACTATTTATCCTGCCACATTTTACCTAGGCGACGCCGAGCGCTCTCTCTCTCTCTCTCTCTCTCTCTCTCTCTCTCTCTCTCTCTCTCTCTCTCTCTCTCTCTCTCTCATTTATCAAGTGCATTTAGTCAAGTGGTATTAATGTCTGAAAAGTTATATATTGACTTTTTTTTTATGTAAGCTGTGAGAACGCTTCTCCCCCCTCCTCCCCCCGGATTGGCTAATTATGGTATGCAAGATTATGATGAATAATTTTGGTATGACGAACTGGTAGGCAAAATAAAATAATAAAACCAATACTGCATAGAGTATACCATCTTCAGCAATGTTGCATCTCTTGCTATCTTCTGCCGTTATTTTCATGCGAAATGCTCTTCTGATCTTGATAACTGCATGCCTCCCCTCCTCCTGCGGCCTTGCTGCACAAGGCTTTCTTCTTTCTCTCACCCTTATTGTGTCCACTCATCTAATTATTCAAAATTTTGTTGGTCTTTGCCAGAGGCTCTCTTACATAAAAAAAAAAATTAAATAGCCCGTAAGGTCTCTCACATTAACAATACGGATTTAGTCATCCATGAATTACTGAGGTCCCCCTTTAATTCCATCCATTTTCCTTCCAATTAAGTATGTACTTGGTCTGCTACAGATGACGCGGATCACCTGAAGATCCGCCACCCCACAGGGATCACCTGAAGATCCGCCACCCCAGATTGTCTCACCTGAAGATCCGGCACCCCAGACTCTCTCACTTGGTTAGGTTAGGTTAGGTTAGGTTAGGTTAGGTTAGGTTAGCCTAACCTAACCTAACCTAACAACATGAACGCATTAAAAAAACTGAGTGGATATAAAAAATGCAGAAAAAAGTTTACTTCATTAAAAGTATGGGATCACCTGAAGATCCGCCACCCCAGATTGTCTCACCCTGAAGATCTGCCACCCGAGTGCGGCTGGGGGTGGCGGATCTTCAGGTGATCCGATGACGCTTCACATCACAAAAATAATCTAACTGCTACCTCACTCTCATCTACAAGATCTAGAATGATCACTTTAACATGCAAAAAACTATAAATATCAACAACTATTACCCCCAAAGCCGCCAGTCAACATCACCCGTAATGCTGCCATATCAGCAAGTCCACTATCATCACCACAACTTCCACCAACGTCACAGTCATTATTATACCACCACCATAATTATAATATCTATTAGGCTACCAATATCAACGGCAGCTGCCTCTATCACTACCATCATGGTGATCATCACCGAAGACTGACTGACAATATTTATGAAATAATAACACCATTAATGAAGATGTCTTACTACTAATTCTAACTATCACTGCATTATCCATCCATCACCTGCACTAAATGTTTTGTACCACTATTTTCAGACATCTTTGGTAACGTCAGCAGATGTACACATGATTCTAATTTTGGATTAAGTATTATTATTTTTTCTTTTTAGTACTTGTACAACGAAGTATTAAATGTAAAGTGTGTTTACATGACGTAATGATAAGTTATTTCTCAACAGGTTGAGAGAATGTCATCTGGATATTTATCGATTTTTCCAACATCATCCCCAAAACATGAGTAAAGACAGAGAAAAAAAAATACACAGAAATCTCTACAAAGAGGCAAAGAGAAAATAGTGGAAATAACTTTGTGAGAGCTTGGTTTATATCCAAGTACTGTTGATCAGGCTTGAGTTAGCTAAGGGCTGCTGGGTAGATCTGCAAAGTTAGGTCTCTTTAATATTATTAGTATCCCAAAACTGAGCACGCCGTGATGGTTTTATTCCCTCTCCCTACGCCCCCCAAAAATTAAATAATAGTTTGGATACTAATATTGCTAACGAAGCCTTAAAATAAAAAATAAATAAATAAATAAATAAATAATAATAATAATAATAATAATCCCGATATCGCCGTAATTTTACTTATTTTCTAATGTTTCGCATACAGCTACTCGTTCACGACCATGAAAATGTTCTTGATGTTTGTGTCCCAACTGCAGCGGTAGTAACTACGTCGTGTTAATCGCAGTTACAAAGAATCGTGATTATGGCTGAATGTGATAATGTGAATGCTGGTAAGGTCATGGTGGCTGTAGTGGTAATGGTGGAGGTGGGTGAATGGAGGGTGACCTATCAAAGGTAGCATCATTAAGGGGTCATAGTGTTACTGGTAGCGCTGTAAAATATTCTAAAGAAAAAGGAGCTTACGGTTCAGGTTTTTTAAGTCGCTGTAGCGAGAAAGGGTGAGGTAGTGGTGGGTGGGCAGTTGAGGGTGTGGGGGTGTGGTAGTGGTGGGTGGAGGCGTGTAGGCAGGCAATTGAGGGACGAGTGGGTGGGAGAAGACCGCCAAGCAGTGTCTAGTGTGGAAAACCAGTAATACATCGAACAACTGTATCCTCATTTAACCTAAAACATTCAATAATATACCCAACCCCGTAATATGGAAGACAACCAAATAACCATTTGTGAGAAATGGTAGTTAACCAAATACGTTAATTCTGCAACAAAAAAAAAAAAAAAATCAACACATTTAGAAGGAACTGTATCATGTGTCCTCTTTACTACATTTACTCCTCTATCCAGTGCAAAAGCCTCGAGTATATCCAGTGCAAAAGCCTCGAGTAGAGAAGCCTTAGACACGAACAATTAACGATGAATAATACAGACGTAATGCCCTCTTCCTTCCCTCCTATGACGCCTACCACTAGGCCACACATTGCCATTCCCAAGCTGGACTAACAGTGATTCCACAGACGTAGCGTTTACTGTCAATGGATTATAAATTATAATAAAGTAAGACATTCACTTACTGTGGCTGCAAAGCTGGGAAAGTAGTCCGTGGATGGGAAAATCAGAGAAGCTGACACTACTCTGCTTCATCCACCTTACGTTAACACTCCTTAAAAATTACACTTTTCAAGGACGGAACACACAATCACACGAAACACAAAAGACACTCATGCTACGTTACAAGCTCACGGGTGGACATGAAGTGAGAAGTGTTCCTATCGCAATGAAGCTCACCCTGTATAACGCTGTGATTGGCTGGGACTGCTATGATCCTCATTGGCCGATGGATCTGCTGCCGCTCGTCCTTGGTTGAAGATGTGCGATAATTCCATGCAAAGCGTAACTGGAAGTGTTGTTTTTCATCCATTTATTTTCTCCAATAGGTAAGTACAAGGTAAGGGAGTAAACATACCACACACTGTGTATGCCACACATATATTTTTATTTTTTCGTCTTGTGAGCAATTTTACACACTTATTGACAACATCACAGCTCATAACCTTACTGGGTGCCTTCTCATCCAGAATCAATACAACCACGGAACACAAGGCTAATATGCTTGACACAGATATGATCTTGTAAATTTTTACACGGAACATTTGAGAAGTACTGGAAGATCGTTTATTTGACATACAAAAGAAAGCTAACGCTTCTAAATTCTAAATAAATCTACAGTACCCTGGCAACTCAGCCTCCCAAGGCATTACGCAATCAACATCTCCTCACCACCCACCCTCCCTTTGGTGACTGAGAACTATAGTCGTGTTGCGTGGTGCTGTCCTGCGGTCTCTCCTTCCACAATAGCAAAGACCGAACAATACTGTGTTAAAAAAAAATACCTATAGTCGGGGACTTCTCTGCCAAGTTGTAAAAACAAGACATTTGCTACACCAATGGCAAGAACGATGACAGGGGAAACGGGGATCTACCTGAACGTAAGAGTGTGAGCCCGTCAACAGATCCGGCATTTGTCACAGACCAGGTGGTGGGATTTCCCTCGTTATGCTGGTGGTTATTTGCTGCACTTCACTCAACATGAGCACGATTTTCACAAATTAGGATTTAACGTAGACGAAATTTCGAGCAAGATATTTCAAAACTAAATGAATTAATGTTTTGGCAAGTTATACTTGAACTTACATTACAGAAAGCTTTTTTTTTTTAACAACAGAAATGTGAGCCATAAATAAAATATATTAACATAAAGAGAAGTCATTTGCAAATTATTGATCATTGCAGAGACGAGAGTAGAGAGGTATTTTCGTAAATGACTAGTTTAATAAACGTAGAAACCAGAGTAGACAGGTGTTTTCGTAAATAAGTAGCTACCAGAGAGTTACGAGTATTTGTCTTGATCACAACTATCATGTAACAGTTTCCTGCTTTATGTTCACACTAATCAAAATTTCTTCTCCTTACTGAAATACATGGATTGCCATCTTGTGTTACATTTAAAAATTTGTTTAAAATGTGTCGGCATGATTGCATATTACAGTGTTAATGAGTTAACATTTATAGATTAGTCATTTGAAACATTATGAAAATACTTTACAATGAAAGCCTTTGTCATAGATATTCAAATTGGTGGGAAGAATTTATATTCGAAATCTTAGCCTTTTCTTTTCTTTTCTTTTTTTTTTTTTTTTGTGTGTGTGTGTGTGTGTGTGTGTGTGTGTGTGATATCTACATAAATCTAGAAAT
>NC_087164.1:6744922-6749922 GCF_035594125.1 Scylla paramamosain | reverse complement strand
CCATCAACATCACTGCCATCGCAAGTGTCTAGAATTATACACCATTACAAATAAATAAGGCTGTTGATTTTTTTTCTATTCCTGCTGCTATTAATACTACCACGACAACTTCTGCTACATATATGCAACTAATAAAGAGATTACTGTCGCTACCACCAGCAACACCGCACCATTACCACCATCACCACCAGCACCACCACCTCTACCACCCCCATCACCATCACCTCTACTACTATTGTTGTTGGAGTTGCTATTTTCATACTGCTGAAGATAACAAAGTGGAAGTCTTGTAAATCGGGGCCGCGAGACATGTGGATCAATATGCATTAGGGAAGTTGGGGAGTGAAGTAAACGCCAAAATTCCAGTAGTGTGGGGAAGAGAGAGAGAGAGAGAGAGAGAGAGAGAGAGAGAGAGAGAGAGAGAGAGAGAGAGAGAGAGAGAGAGAGAGAGAGAGAGAGAGAGAGAGAGAGAGAGTTAAGACAGTTTGAGGAGGGGAGTTGATGAGCTGAATTACATTTGCGTCAGTCTAGTTCAGTTCCTCTTTTAGAAATTTTGGTAAAACTTTTGCTGTTGTCTTGGACATATCAAAAGCTTTTGATAGAGTCTGGCACAAAGCTTTGATTTCCAAACTACCCTCCTACAGCTTCTATCCTTCTCTCTGTAACTTCATCTCAAGTTTCCTTTCTGACCGTTCTATTGCTGCTGTGGTTGATGGTCACTGTTCTTCTAAATCTATTAACGGTGGTGTTCCTCAGGGTTCAGTCCTGTCACCCAATCTCTTCTTATTGTTCAACAATGACCTTCTAAACCAAACTTCTTGTCCTATCCACTCCTACGCTGATGATACCACCCTGCACTTTTCCACGCCTTTTCATAGACGTCCAACCCTTCAGGAAGTAAACATTTCACGCAGGGAAGCCACAGAACGCTTGACTTCTGATCTTTCTAAAATTTTTTATTGGGACAGAGCAAACTTGGTATTGTTCAACGCCGCAAAAACTCAATTCCTCCATCTATCAACTCGACACAACCTTCCAGACAACTATCCCCTCTTCTTCAATGACACTCAACTATCCCTCTCTTCTACACTGAACATCCTCGGTCTATCCTTTACTTATAATCTGAAATGGAAACTTCACATCTCATCTCTAGCTAAAACAGCTTCTATGAAGTTAGGTGTTCTGAGACGTGTCCACCAGTTTTTCTCACCCCCCCCAGCTGTTAATTCTGTACAAGGGCCTTATCCGTCCATGTATGGAGTATGCTTCACATGTCTGGTGGGGTTCCACTCATACCGCTCTTCTAGACAGGGTGGAATCAAAAGTTTTTCGTCTCATCAACTCCTCTCCTCTAACTGACTGTCTTCAGCCTCTCTCTCATCGCCGCAGTGTTGCATTTCTAGCTGTCTTCTACCGCTATTTTCATGCTAACTGCTCTTCTGATCTTACTAACTGCATGCCTTCCTTCCTCCCGCGGCCTCGCTGCACAAGACTTTCTTCTTTCTCTCACCCCTGTTCCGTCCACCTCTCTAATGCAAGAGTTAACCAGTATTCTCAATCATTTATCCCTTTCTCTGGTAAACTCTGGAACTCCCTGCCTGCTTCTGTATTTCCACCTTCCTATGACTTGAATACCCTCAAGAGGGAGGTTTCAAGACACTTATCCTTCAATTTTTGACTGCCGCTTTGGACTCTTTTCTGGGACTGGCATCTCAGTGGGCTTATTTGTTTTTATTGGGTTTTTGTTGCCCTTGGCCAGTGTCCCTCCATCATAAAAAAAAAAAAAAAGCAGCAGCGGTGTGTGATTTTGACACCTGTCTATAAATCTGTGTGCATCTTATATGTGGAGCAACTGAATTTTGGATTTACTGATTACTAAGTTCTTTCTCATGCACTAAAATAAAATAGTTGAAATTACCCGTCAAATATGAATAATAAATAATAAATATATCTGTAAGATTTGACAACAATGGGTATATACAGAGTTCGTACATCAGTGATGCTTTATATCTGCCAGGCGAAAGCCTAGGAGACGATTTGCCAATCTCAGAATGGTAGAAGCCTGAAACCACACAACGAAATAAAAATAAAATGAACAGAAAATAAGAGGAATCCAAACTCTCTCTCTCTCTCTCTCTCTCTCTCTCTCTCTCTCTCTCTCTCTCTCTCTCTCTCTCTCTCTCTCTCTCTCTCTCTCTCTCTCTCTCTTTTATTTGGCATTTCTGTATTGCGTGTGGTTAAGTTCTAAGTACATTTGCTAACCAACCGTCTGTCAGTCTCTCAGTGTGTGTGTGAGTGTGTTCAGTGACAGTAAAGGTTCGGGTCTTTGGGTATGTGCTTCAAAGCGATCAATATAATAAAAACCGTACGTTCTTGTCAGGATGAGCGCAGCAGATTTATAGGCAGGTATGTACGTCATACGCAAATCACATCACCAAAGCAATGGGCTATAACTAGGCGACTTAAGAATATAATATGAGCTACGCATAACATAACTCATTGGGAATGCATGGTCTTTTCGTACCAGGGGAAGAAACTATTGTCTATGATAATACGTACATGATGTAGATATTGACTGCGTGCAATTATCATAACAGATGTTCTACGGCCTTTGTCTTTCCGAGGAGCAGCAAAAAATATGAGTGGTGGTGGTGGTGGTGTTGGTGGCAGCGTAATCATTGCAATAACGTTGGTAAATTTGATGTTTATTTGACTTTGTTGCTACAACTGAATGTTCGTTTTATTTGAGTGTACCATATCTACACTGCTGAAAACGTTAGGATATAAAATTTACAGCAAAAAATGTTATTATTATTATTACAATTATTATAATGATATTTTTTATTATCATTATTATTAGAAGAAGAACAAGAAGAAGAACAAGAACAAGAACAAGAAGAACAAGAAGAACAAGAACAAGAACAAGAACAAGAAGAAGCATCATCATCATCATCTTCAAAAAATAAAAAATAAATGAATAAATAAATAAAAGGAGAAGAAAAACAACAGCAGGAGTAAAAAGGATGGTAACAATGATAAAGTAATATACTAAATCTGTGGAGTACATCTATCTACTCCAGCGGCAAAAGCTTTTAGCAATGACTCCGGTTAAGCAGAATGGAGAAGCAGGGACGGTGACAGTCTTACGTCCAAGCTAAGGAGTAACGTACTCTCAGACTTTGGTTTAAGAAATTAGACTTTATATCTCTGAAGTGTGAGCGATGTCGACATGCAAGCATTCGTTACTGCGATCGTTGAAGAAATTACTCCTAACACGCACAAAAAATAATAAATAAATAAATAAATAAATAAATAAATGATAAATAATCGAGCAAATATCGTAATGACTTGTTAGAAGAGATATCCAGAATTGGTGAGTGAGCAGGATGGTTAACAAGAATAAAAGTCTAACGCTACACACACACACACACACACACACATATATATATATATATATATAGAGAGAGAGAGAGAGAGAGAGAGAGAGAGAGAGAGAGAGAGAGAGAGAGAGAGAGAGAGAGAGAGAGAGAGAGAGAGAGAGTTTAATGACTACAATAATATTCAGATACTCGTTAATAATGCCTTAATTAACAATGATAACTCTATATAATACAACTTAGCTAAATGAAGTCCATAAATTAATGTTACTGCGAAACAAATCGTAATTTACTAATTACGAAACTAATCATACAACCGCAAAATATCATGAATAATCTTGCACACAACCTCACTACTTATGTTTCTACTAAATATATCTTCCAAAGAGTTGACTGAATAACGATTTCTTATTTGTTGAGTCACAGGACGGTTCTCCACGACATGTCTTTCCTTCTGGATTGAACCACACGTACACAAACATTCCTCCACCAGGAGGCGGCCCCGTCCCCGCTTGTTCTATCGTCCCGTCTCGATCGCCAGTGAGTGCCCTGAAACCCTGAATCTCGTGAACGAGACTCTGTGGAAAACATTTATTACATGTCTTACTTTATATACGTCATGCACTGCCATCGTGGGATTAATATCTCTGTACACATTATACCTCGATGTCCCCGACGTCAATATTAGCCCTGTGTACAATACCAATCAACACAGACATGTTCGAGACATTATCTCGAGTGTATTTATTTATTACAATCCTGGCAACATGTGTATTCATGGCCCTAATACTCCCGACAACAAGATTGAACGGATCATCAATCACACCAGATCTTTCCTGCCATAACCTGTGAAAAAAAAAATTGTGTTGCTTTACTTGTAAAAAGTCTGACAAGGTTGGGTAACCTAGTTCTGCATAGCATACGAGATTAGAAGTGTTCTTGC
The DNA here is from genome assembly GCF_035594125.1 of Scylla paramamosain. Taxonomy (NCBI): domain Eukaryota; kingdom Metazoa; phylum Arthropoda; class Malacostraca; order Decapoda; family Portunidae; genus Scylla; species Scylla paramamosain. The sequence goes on along the minus strand of NC_087164.1, from coordinate 6,745,602 downwards.
TTACTCTCAACAACACGTTCATAGCCCAGTGATACGGTTTGATGACAGGCTTCGTGTCGGCACCGACCCACGATTCACACCCGTGAGAGTTGCTTCAAACAATCTGCGCTTTACAATGAAAGGAATAGTGTTATTTTTCCTTATAAGTTAAACAAATTTCAAAACCTGGCAAATTTTTCCCCTTGCATGTTCCTTCACTGATGACGAAACCGAACCATCACACGTAAAAGGAGAACAGACATATACATAACTCTCATAATGTTCTACGATAAAGTCATCCACAGACAACGGTTCCTTGTCCCCACCATCACCATTTATGACAAAATAAAAAAAGAAGAAGTTTGTAACACTCCAAGTTTCGTTGTAATATCAGGCCGTGTCGTGGACAACAAAACAATGTCGTCTATCAACATAAAAGACACAAAGCCATTACAGAAACGGTTCAGGGTGACACACATTTTTCAGCTTTTTAATTAATTCATTAACAAAAATGACGAATAGGAAGGAAGATGTTGACAATCCTTGCCTCACACTTTGAGTGACCGCGACCACCGCAGAGCCCATAATGCTCTCTGTGATGCGGTACGTTGCCCTCACCGCCGCCAGCATCACCCTGCCACGGCTTGCCAGCCTCAGCACCCTAAACATTTTACAAGAACAAGATCATAGGCCTTAGAGAA
>NC_087164.1:6732422-6737422 GCF_035594125.1 Scylla paramamosain | reverse complement strand
TACACAATGTGAACATGTAGCGATATGACATGCTTTTTCTTTCTTATATCTAAGTATCTAACATTTCAAGTGAATGGTATGACTTTAATATGATGAATAGCAGCATTTGGGAATATATTTTCTTTCTGATGAGCGTTGGTATCTATATATTCCTCACTGGTAGTTCGTAACATTAAATTAAATGTACAATAACAATAAAGTCGTGGACCTGTTCTTCGCATCGTATCAGATTGATAACAATGTGGAAGTCTTTGTTGACTGCGTAACACTGGCTGTTTAGTTTTCAATGAATAAGTTAGACGAAATAATACTGTAGGTGTGTGTGTGTGTGTGTGTGTGTGTGTGTGTGTGTGTGTGTGTGTGTGTGTGTGTGTGTGTGTGTGTGTGTGTGTGTGTGTGTGTGTGTGTGTGTGTGTGTGTGTTTATCCTGATCTGATCGATGAATTTTTACCTTTGAACTGTAAGTTTTCAGAGATGCGGCAAGCATACAGGGAATAAATTTGTTCGTTTACCAACTAATTATGGAATTCCATGACAAAAGTTATTTTAAGCAACCATTGGAATTTGTATGGTAGCATAATTGTTACCATACTTCTTAACAGAAACATGAAGTTTCGTTTAAAATGTTTTCTTTTTCACTTACCCGTTATACTTCCTGTGATAATAATTAACGAATATTTTATATTTTCTCTCCACTGTAGTTTTTACAAAAGTCAGCAATTTTCTAAAGATGGTTTTTCTGTATTGTCCCTACGCTAAACAAGAATGAGATTGCATTGGGACTAAGTTAGGCAGTGTACCAGACAACATTTTTTCCTCTTTCCTTCATTTTTAAAGAATTACAGCAATATACAGTACGGGATACTTGTGTTCCGTATTTAGTAAGGCCTCTTCATTAAAAATCAGCTTAGATTCTCTAAAACTTCAAAATAATGGTATTATATGAGAGCTGAATAATTACAATAGCATTCAGCGTCTATAACATCTAGTTTAGTTTGTACTTTCATTTCCAACCCCCCAAACAGGAGCCTTTCATGGGAAGATGGGATTTGTGTTCATGTGCTGGTTTGTGTCATCTCACAGTAAAGCCAGCAGGTCAATCTCCTCCTCCCTCTGCTCAAGAGAAACGTTTTGATTGATTTTATTATTATTATTTTTTTTTCATTTTTTTTTTTTATTCCAACAGGTCAGAAGATGGAATCGTATTATCCCGAAACGTAATATATATATATATATATATATATATATATATATATATATATATATATATATATATATATATATATATATATATATATATATATATATATATATATATATATATATATATATATATATATATATATATATATATATATATATATATATATATATATATATATATATATATATATATATATATATATATATATATATATATATATATATATATATATATATATATATATATATATTCAGTTTGACGCTTCTCTCTCTCTCTCTCTCTCTCTCTCTCTCTCTCTCTCTCTCTCTCTCTCTCTCTCTCTCTCTCTCTCTCTCTCTCTCTCTCTCTCTCTCTCTCTCTCTCTCTCTCTTTTTTTTTTTTTACACAAATCAATACATAGTTAAAGAGTATGTTACAAAATATTTTTACATATAATGTAGCACTTTTACAGGCTAAAGGGAAAATTTTTAGTGTTTCCTATCTAAAAGCCTAACTCAAAATGTTACTAACAATTGTTACTCTGGTGTTTATGGCAACCAGACATTCACACATTCCTTGAATTGCTGCAAATTCATTTTACTGAAGTCTATCTGTGCAGCAATTAAGGTGTTCCATAGTTTACCGTAATGATGGACGTACTGGCGTTGATGGTGCCAAGTACGGCATTGACACTGAAATAATTCAGCAGGCATTAAAGTGACAGCCCGGGTGGTCACTTGTGCCCACCACAGGGGCTGGCGGAGAGCTTGGAGATGTGGTATTCGCTGTTGCTGTATTTTGTTATCACAGCGAGGCCCGCTACATCCCTGCGACGTTGAAGGGAGTGAAGCTTTGGCTCGTTTCTGTCCCCACTGTCCTTCATGAGCCTCACTGCCCGAGCCTGTACCCTGCCCAGGAGGGAAAGATGCCTGCTCGCCGCTCCTCCCCAAGCAAGGCACAAGTACTCCAGAGAGGAACGAACTTGAGCCTTGTACAAGATCTCCAGGCCTTTGTCGTCAAGGAGCCACGACATCCTTCTGAGTGACGCCAGCTTACCCAACGCCTCCCTGGCTATGTGGTGCCTGAAGGTCAGTGTGGAGTCATATGTGACCCCCAGTACATCCATCTTGTCTTGCCTCCGTATAGCTTGCCCCTCAAAGCTGAGTTGGAGGGGCGTCCTCGACCTTGAGATGACTGACATTTGTGTTTTGTTTGGGGCAAATTTTACTTGCCACTTGCTGCCCCACGACACAATGCAGTTCAGGGTGATGTTCATGTGGTCGGCCGTGGCAGTCTCCTCCCCTGAGCTGTAGCTCTGAGCCAGCGTGAGGTCATCAGCATAAGCTCTTATACTGGGGATTAAGTGCAAGAGGTCGTTTATGTAGATGTTCCAGAGCATGGGACCGAGACAGCTTCCCTGAGGAACACCTGCTCTTACTGCATGCTGTTCAGACTCCTGGCCATCAATGACCACTTTGAGATTCCTCTCTCTCAAGTAATCACCAAACAGCAACAAAAGGGGCCCATCCACACCTGCTGCACGAAGCTTTGCAAGGAGACCTGCATGCCACACCTTGTCAAAGGCCCCTTCGATGTCAAGGGCAACAACTGCAGTGGCCTTCCCTGCATCCAGAGCAGCACTCCACTCCGAGGTGAGCAGCAGGTGCAGGTCAGCGGCCGATTGCCCGGCCTGAACCCAAACTGCCGGCCACACAGTAGGTGGTGCTTCTCAAGGTGCTCTGTGACTCTTGAGGCCACTATGGACTCGAGCACCTTGCTGAGCACTGGCAGCAGGGACACCGGACAATAGTTTTTAACCAATGTTTTTTTTCATTTTTCTTGTGTACTGGCACAACACTAGCCACTTTCCAGATACTTGGCCACCTGCTGGTCCGTAAGCACTGGTTGAATATCGTAGAGAGTGGGCGAGCCAGCTCATCAGCATACTGGCGAAGAAGGCGTGGGCTAACGTTATCAGGACCCACTGCTTTTGTCATGTCAAGTTTTGAAAGCACTGCATTCACTTCCACTTCACTCGTTGTGGCAAATGATAATTTTTCTCTCACTATGTTTGGTAGTGAGGGTGGAGGTCTTTTACGGTCGGAGACGCACATCTTATCAGTGAAGTGCTTGGCCAGGAGGTTTGCTTTATCTCGGGCAGACTGTGCTATCGTGCCATCATCCCGGTGGAGGGGAGAAATGGTGTTCCCCCTAGACACAACTTGTTGCTCCTTAACAAGACTCCACCAGCATTTGGACCCCACCTGGCCTCCCCGCAGCTTCCTCTTGAGATCTGTCACCCATTGGTTAGAAGCCCAGTCTTGAGTAGCCCTCATGTGGTCGGTTGCCTCCCTGTGTCGCTGTCTGTTCCAGGCTGTGGGATGCCTCTTAAAGGCGAGCCAGGCATGCTACTTTGCGTCGGAGGCAGCTCGACATTCTGGCCCAAACCAGGGTTGGTCTGATGCCTTGGTTTGGTGTGTGGAGTGGGGCACCCAGCAGTCCTGCAGGGTGTGAAGCAGCTCAGTGAACTGCCCCACCTGCTGGTCAGTGTCTCCACATAACATTATCCCAGTCAGTAGTTTTGAGGGAGGCTCACATAGCCTGCTAATTTGCCTTCTCCCACCTCCACAGTGTTCGAGTGTAGCACTCCTCACGCGGCCTCTTGAAACTAATCCTTGTGAGGACTGCCACATGGTCCGAGGTGCCTACAAAGTCTAGGGAAGAACACTGTATGGTATCGGAGGGAAGCTCAGTCACGACTGGATCGAGGGATGATCCAGAGCGGTGGATGGGAAAGGTGACATAGTTGTGCAAGTCGTGCACAACCATGAGTGTGTTAAATGCTTTGCGCACTGTGTTTTGGTTTAAGTCACCAATAATTATCACATTTTCACACTTATTTGCTACCATCATTGCATCTATATTCACTGTTAGGTAATCAATGAGTAAAGTTCCCTGTGACAGGGGGCGATAACACCCAACACACAATAAACCTTTCCCGTTTCTGTCTGTGACTTTTAACACTAGTAATTCAAGCTCCTTGGGCACAGGCTTGGCTGGTTCAATGACCTTAACATTGAGCGTTTCTTTGTAACAAAATGCCACACCTCCACCTTGGGTAGATCGGTCCTTTCTTTGCCAGGCCGAATATCCGCACACACGAGTGTAATTTACTGGCACATTAACATCTAAGAAAGTTTCACACACAAAAACAATGTCAGCACGGTTTTTAATAATCACATTATGCGTGAGTTCACCGACGTTGGTGTGGAAACCTCTTAAATTTGCTGACACTATTTTTACTTCACTAGCGGCCACCTTGGTGTAGTTGTGTGAGGTGTTGTGGCGCGGCTCCTCTCTCTCTCTCTCTCTCTCTCTCTCTCTCTCTCTCTCTCTCTCTCTCTCTCTCTCTCTCTCTCTCTCTCTGACACACACACACACACACACACACACACACACACACACACACACACACACACACACACACACACACACACACACACACACACACACACACACACACACACACACACACACACTTCTTCTTCTTCTTCTCCATGAACTACAGAGTAGATTAATATTTTCACATGATGTTTTGTAATTTCATCGGTTTTCAAGTTATGTCAAGCTTCTCACATAGTAGATAAAAATCGTCGTGGATGTTAGTGTATATAGCTGAGACTTACTTCAATAACACGACTATGTAACACTTTTATAAGGAATATTGCCCATCAGCACGAGAGAATCTGTAGTTGGGTTTTACTCGTATGGTAATGGGGATAATTATAATTCAACAGCAACCATTACTGGTTGGTGT
>NC_087164.1:6712422-6727422 GCF_035594125.1 Scylla paramamosain | reverse complement strand
TAAGGCCCTTGTACAGAGTTAGCAGCTGGGGGGGTGAGAAAAACTGGCGGAGACGTCTCAGAACACCTAACTTCATAGAAGCTGTTTTAGCTAGAGATGAGATGTGAAGTTTCCAGTTCAGATTATAAGTAAAGGACAGACCGAGGATGTTCAGTTGAGTGTCATTGAAGAAGAGGGGATAGTTGTCTGGAAGATTGTGTCGAGTTGATAGATGGAGGAATTGAGTTTTTGAGGCATTGAACAATACCAAGTTTGCTCTGCCCCAATCAGAAATTTTAGAAAGATCAGAAGTCAGGCGTTCTGTGGCTTCCCTGCGTGATATGTTTACCTCCTGAAGGGTTGGACGTCTATGAAAAGACGTGGAAAAGTGCAGGGTGGTATCATCAGCATAGGAGTGGATAGGACAAGAAGTTTGGTTTAGAAGATCATTAATGAATAATAAGAAGAGAGTGGGTGACAGGACAGAACCCTGAGGAACACCACTGTTAATAGATTTAGGAGAAGAACAGTGACCGTCTACCACAGCAGCAATAGAACGGTCAGAAAGGAAACTTGAGATGAAGTTACAGAGAGAAGGATAGAAACCGTAGGAGGGTAGTTTGGAAATCAAAGCTTTGTGCCAGACTCTATCAAAGGCTTTTGATATGTCCAAGGCAACAGCAAAAGTTTCACCAAAGTCTCTAAAAGAGGATGACCAAGACTCAGTAAGGAAAGCCAGAAGATCACCAGTAGAGCGGCCTTGACGGAACCCATACTGGCGATCAGATAGAAGGTTGTGAAGTGATAGATGTTTAAGAATCTTCCTGTTGAGGATAGATTCAAAAACTTTAGATAAGCAGGAAATTAAAGCAATAGGACGGTAGTTTGAGGGATTAGAGCGGTCACCCTTTTTAGGAACAGGTTGAATGTAGGCAAACTTCCAGCAAGAAGGAAAGGTAGATGTTGACAGACATAGCTGAAAGAGTTTGACTAGGCAAGGTGCAAGCACGGAGGCACAGTTTCGGAGAACAATAGGAGGGACCCCATCAGGTCCATAAGCCTTCTGAGGGTTTAGGCCAGCGAGGGCATGGAAAACATCATTACGAAGAATTTTAATACGAGGCATGAAGTAGTCAGAGGGTGGAGGAGAGGGAGGAACAAGCCCAGAATCGTCCAAGGTAGAGTTTTTAGCAAAGGTTTGAGCAAAGAGTTCAGCTTTAGAAATAGATGTGATAGCAGTGGTGCCATCTGGTTGAAGTAGAGGAGGGAAAGAAGAAGAAGCAAAGTTATTGGAGATATTTTTGGCTAGATGCCAGAAATCACGAGGGGAGTTAGATCTTGAAAGGTTTTGACATTTTCTGTTAATGAAGGAGTTTTTGGCTAGTTGGAGAACAGACTTGGCATGGTTCCGGGCAGAAATATAAAGTGCATGAGATTCTGGTGAAGGAAGGCTTAAGTACCTTTTGTGGGCCACCTCTCTATCATGTATAGCACGAGAACAAGCTGTGTTAAACCAAGGTTTAGAAGGTTTAGGACGAGAAAAAGAGTGAGGAATGTACGCCTCCATGCCAGACACTATCACCTCTGTTATGCGCTCAGCACACAAAGACGGGTCTCTGACACGGAAGCAGTAGTCATTCCAAGGAAAATCAGCAAAATACCGCCTCAGGTCCCCCCAACTAGCAGAGGCAAAACGCCAGAGGCACCTTCGCTTAGGGGGATCCTGAGGAGGGATTGGAGTGATAGGACAAGATAAAGATATGAGATTGTGATCGGAGGAGCCCAACGGAGAAGAAAGGGTGACAGCATAAGCAGAAGGATTAGAGGTCAGGAAAAGGTCAAGAATGTTGGGCGTATCTCCAAGACGGTCAGGAATACGAGTAGGGTGTTGCACCAATTGCTCTAGGTCATGGAGGATAGCAAAGTTGTAGGCTAGTTCACCAGGATGGTCAGTGAAGGGAGAGGAAAGCCAAAGCTGGTGGTGAACATTGAAGTCTCCAAGAATGGAGATCTCTGCAAAAGGGAAGAGGGTCAGAATGTGCTCCACTTTGGAAGTTAAGTAGTCAAAGAATTTCTTATAGTCAGAGGAGTTAGGAGAGAGGTATACAGCACAGATAAATTTAGTATGAGAATGACTCTGTAGTCGTAGCCAGATGGTGGAAAACTCGGAAGATTCAAGAGCGTGGGCACGAGAGCAGGTTAAGTCATTGCGCACATAAACGCAGCATCCAGCTTTGGATCGAAAATGAGGATAGAGAAAGTAGGAGGGAACAGAAAAGGGGCTACTGTCAGTTGCCTCAGACACCTGAGTTTCAGTGAGGAAAAGAAGATGAGGTTTAGAAGAGGAGAGGTGGTGTTCTACAGATTGAAAATTAGATCTTAGACCGCGAATGTTGCAGAAGTTAATGAAGAAAAAGTTGAGGGGGGTGTCAAGACACTTAGGGTCGTCGACGGAAAGGCAGTCCGACCTGGGGACATTTATGGTCCCCTCCCCAGATGGGGACTCCGAGGCTGGTGTAGGAGTCGCCATGATTTTAAAATTTTTTGAGTGAAGGGTGTGTGTGTTATTAGGTGCTTGTAGTTTTGTGTGGAGGAAGAGAGTTGTCTTTAGAGGGCAGGCTGTGACTACCCCCTTGTGTTGTGAGACACAAAGGGAAACCTTCAGTGAGGTCACAGCTGGGTTTAATGATAAGTTCACAGCACCCCCTGAACAGTGCTTTAGACCTCACTGGGAGTAATTATCGTTTCGGCAGGTGTCTACTGAGCGCATAACAGAGGTAATTGTGTCTGGCATGGAGGTGTACATTCCTCACTCTTTTCCTTGACCTAAACCTTCCAAACCTTTGTTTAACATAGCATGTTCTCGTGCTATACATGATAGAGAGGTAGCCCAAAAAAGGTACTTAAGCCTTCCATCACCAGAATCTCATGCACTTTATATTTCTGCCCGGAACCATGCCAAGTCTATTCTCCACTAGCCAAAAACTCCTTCATTAGCAGAAAGTGTCAAAGATCTAACTCCCCTCGTGACTTCTGGCATCTAGCCAAAAATATCTCCAATAACTTTGCTTCTTCTTTCCCTCCTTTATTTCAACCAGATGGCACCACTGCTATCACATCTATTTCTAAAGCTGAACTCTTCGCTTAAATCTTTGCTAAAAACTCTAACTTGGACGATTCTGGGCTTGTTCCTCCATCTCTTCCACCTTCTGACTACTTCATGCTACCTATTAAAATTCTACGCAATGATGTTTTCCATGCCCTTGCTGGCCTAAACCCTCAGAAGGCTTATGGACCTGATGGGGTCCCTCCTATTGTTCTCCGAAACTGTGCCTCCGTGCTTGCACCTTGCCTAGTCAAACTCTTTCAGCTCTGTCTGTCAACATCTACCTTTCCTTCTTGCTGGAAGTTTGTCTACATTCAGCCTGTTCCTAAAAAAGGTGACCGTTCTAATCCCTCAAACTACCGTCCTATTGCTTTAATTTCCTGCCTATCTAAACTTTTTTAATCTATCCCCAACAGGAAGATTCTTAAACATCTATCACTTCACAACCTTCTATCTGATCGCCAGTATGGGTTCCGTCAAGGCCGCTCAACTGGTGATCTTCTGGCTTTCCTTATTGAGTCTTGGTCATCCTCTTTTAGAGATTTTGTTGAAACGTTTGCTGTTGCCCTGGACATATCAAAAGCTTTTGATAGAGTCTGGCACAAAGCTTTGATTTCCAAACTACCCTCCTACGGCTCCTATGCTTCTCTCTGTAACTTCATCTCAAGTTTCCTTTCTGACCGTTCTATTGCTGCTGTGGTAGACGGTCACTGTTCTTCTCCTAAATCTATTAACAGTGGTGTTCCTCTGGGTTCTGTCCTGTCACTCATTCTCTTCTTATTATTCATTAATGATCTTCTAAACCAAACTTCTTATCCTATCCACTCCTACACTGATGATACCACCCTGCACTTTTCCACGTCTTTTTATAGACGTCCAACCCTTCAGGAGGTAAACATTTCACGCACGGAAGCCACAGAACGCTTGACTTCTAATCTTTCTAAAATTTCTGATTGGGGCAGAGCAAACTTGGATTGTTCAATGCCTCAAAAACTCAATTCCTCCATCTATCAACTCGACACAACCCTCCAGACAACTATCCCCTCTTCTTCAATGACACTCAACTGTCCCCCTTTTCTACACTGAACATCCTCGGTCTGTCCTATACTTATAATCTGAAATGGAAACTTCACATCTCATCTCTAGCTAAAACAGTTTCTATGAAGTTAGGTGTTCGGAGACGTCTCCGCCAGTTTTCTCACCCCCCCAGCTGCTAACTCTGTACAAGGGCCTTATCCGTCTATGTATGGAGTATGCTTCACATGTCTGGAGGGGGTTCCACTCATACTGCTCTTCTAGACAGGGTGGAATCAAAAGTTTTTCGTCTCATCAACTCCTCTCCTCTAACTGACTGTCTTCAGCCTCTCTCTCACCGCCGTAATGTTGCATCTCTAGCAGTCTTCTACCGCTATTTTCATGCTAACTGCTCTTCTGATCTTGCTAACTGCATGCCTCCCTTCCTCCCGCGGCCTCGCTGCACAAGACTTTCTTCTTTCTCTCATCCCTATTCTGTCCACCTTTCTAACGCAAGAGTTAACCAGTATTCTCAATCATTCATCCCTTTCTCTGGTAAACTCTGGAACTCCCTGCCTGCTTCTGTATTTCCACCTTCCTATGACTTGAATTCCTTCAAGAGGGAGGTTTCAAGACACTTATCCATCTATTTTTGACTACTGCTTTGACCCTTTTATGGGACTGGCATTTCAGTGGGCATTTTTTTTTTTTTTACTGGATTTTTGTTGCCCTTAGCCAGTGTCCTTCCTACATTAAAAAGAAAAATATATATATTAAGGTGTTGTCGAAACATACAACTGATATTTTTCTTTTCCAGTCTGAGAAGAGCATGGACGTCCTTCAGATTATCTCTATTGAATATCCGATAAGGTATCAATGGTGTTCAGTATTCCAAGGTATAAGGCATTCAGAGCCTGGAGACGAGATCAGAAAAAGAAATCACCACCATAAGACCAAAAACACAACAAACACTACCAAAAATTAAGATGGTCCCTCCTTCACAGTAGAGTTTCCAGGAAAACGCTAAATTATGACGTTTTCTTTCGTCTACTTTTATGATAGCTAGTTTCTGGATTCTAGCACATGAACCGCTTTTATCATTACGCTTTCTGTTTTCATGATCTCACTATTGGAACATTTCGTAGACAAAAAAAATAACTTAAGTAAGCTTAACGTCAGAGTTTAGGAATTCATTGCAGACTCAAACTTGGCACTGAAGTCTATCAAAACTGCATAAAAAGGTCACAGGTCCATTAGCGTCCCATGCAAGCGAACGAGATACTAGAAAAAAAAAAAAGGGCATTGATTTAATGAACCGTAGACTGAGAAAAGAACCGTGACATTTCAAGTAGAGTTTGAAATATTGAATACCGCAGTTCATATTCACTTCCTAATCATTGCTGGGTATCCTGAAATGATGCAGTGATGGAAGCGAGAGATGCAAAGGCCATATGATAGAATAAGACATTTTCTTGGTCATAATTAAATGACTGATAAAGCGAAACGCATCCAGGTCAGTCTCACTGCTTCTCATCAACGCCTGTTCTCGTCCGCTTTTCATATATATATATATATATATATATATATATATATATATATATATATATATATATATATATATATATATATATATATATACGAGGTGTGTCATTAAAGTTCCAGGACTGGTGCCACACAAGTTTTATTTCACATCCAGGCTACAAACTATAGGTTATCTCCTTCGAAGTAATCCCCCTGGCACCGCATGCACTTGTCCATCCTTCTCTGCCAGGCTTGCATGCACTGCTGGAAGGATTCTTGCGGGATGCTCCTCAGCTCCGTCGTCACGGCCTTTTTGATGTCGTCCGCATCATCAAAACGGGTCCCCTTCATGACCTCCTTGAGCTTGGGGAAGAGGAAGAAGTCGCACGGAGCGAGGTCAGGTGAGTAGGGCGGTTGCTCCAGCACGGCGATGTTCTTCTTGGCCAAGAACTCTCTGATGCTCAGGGCATTGTGAGCAGGCGCATTGTCGTGGTGAAGCAGCCACGAGTTGCCCTGCCACAACTCCCGCCTCTTCTCGCGCACTGCACGAAGCAGACGCCGCAGTACTTCTTTGTACACATGTTGGTTGACTGTCTGGCCCTGTGGCAAGAACTCGCAGTGGACGATGCCCCTCACATCGAAGAAAGCGATCAACATGACCTTGAAGCTGGACCTGGACTGCCTTGCTTTCTTCGGCCGTGGCGACGCCGGACTCTTCCATTGAAGGCTCTGGCGTTTGGTCTCCGGGTCGTACTCAAATACCCAGGACTCATCGCCGGTGATGACTCTCCTGAGCAAGTCTGGTTCAGTTTCCAGACGCTCGAGGATGTCCTGACACACCTGCATGCGTCGTCCCTTCTGGTCATCGTTCAGGAGTCTCGGCACCATCTTCGCACAGACTTTCCGCATGCCCAGATCTTCAGTGATAATCTTCCACACGCTGTTGTGGTTCATGCCAAGCTCATCTGCGATCTTTCGAACAGTCAACCGACGATCGTCACGCACCATCTGCTTGACACGCTCAACATTGGCCTCATTCCTGCTCGTTGAGGGTCTTCCACTCCTGGGGTCATCTTCCACGTCCTCCCGGCCCTCTTTGAACCTCTTGCACCACTCAAAAACACGTGAGCGTGACATTGTCTCATCCCCGTACACTTTTTGCAGCATACCCAGTGCTTCTGACGGCGTTTTCCCCAACTGCACCAAAAACTTCAAGTTTGTTCGCTGTTCAGCGCTCATTGTTAAACGACCTGCAACAGAGGACATGATTTTAAAAGCACGTAAGAAAAAGATTAGTGACTGTAGAGGGTTGGGAGCGCAGTTGTATACTCCAGAAGGATTACTTTGAAGGGGAAATATGGTGGTTTGTGGCTTGGGTTTGAAATTCATCTTTTAGGACACCAGTCCTGGAACTTTAATGACACACCTCGTATATATATATATATATATATATATATATATATGTTCTTATCATGTTATCTTGTTATGTTCTTATCATGACACGCCCCAGATAAGGGTTACACTACTGTACTTTGCCATAAGTTACGTTACAAGGTTAATATTATACTTATAACATTACTTGGTATGTGGACGGGACGAGAAGGCGAGCAACAGAGGGGTGTTTGTTTACAGGACACCACAGCCTTTATCTAGACCATCATTTTTCCCCTCAACCAGGTCAGCGCGAGGCAGGGTAAGGGTTGACATAGTTTAATGGGGGTCAAGGGGGTGAACTTGGGACATAGTTTAATGGGGGTCAAGGGAGTGAACTTGGGGAAGAAATAAGGGGGGCTCAGCCATAGGGGCTGAGTCTTGTGGAAGCCGTAGAGGCAAGACCTGTGTCGTTCACCACTCTCCAGCTGTGCCACTATCATCTCAGCTGCAGAGGCACTAGTTCATAAACTCTACGGGGCGCCTCTGCCACGTTACGTGGACAAGGAGTCTGCTCTGGGATTGAGGTGATTGAGTGGCATTCATTGCGTTCTACAAGGACCTTCGACTGTTTCCGCAATTGCGTATGTATTATTTACTTATGTATTAATCATATCTATCTGTGTCAGTAATATACTTAGATGTTTCGGTGTTTGTTTCGGGACGATGATGTTGTATAATGTAGAGTTCGGTGTTTGTTTCGAGACGATGATGTTGTGTAATGTAGTGTTTACAAATATCCCTATGAAGTGCACAGCTACACTGCCTTATTGTAGGATTTCCAATTATTTCCTATCAAGTGATGTACTTATTATAACTAACAGGTTTGACCGCATCCCAATAAATTGAGAAGTGAGTACAACGCAAGTGGTTTACAGTCACTCCTTTGCCACACCATAAACGCAACGCATCAGTACGTTTACACAGGAGAACGTGATATTTAATACTTACATTATGTTTCCAGACGACTTTGTACGCCCGTGGATTGGCTTTGACGTGGCACTCGAAGTACACGTCGTCCCCCTCTCTGATGTTCTGTGGATTGAGCGACGCGCCGAGCATCGCCTCTGCCGTCGGGGTGTCTGGGGACACGTAGAAAACTACATAAGCCTAGTTAGGTATGAGGGCGTCAAAGGAGAGAGGATAAGTTTAGTAGGCAGAGAGAAACAAATGTGACTGGGAGCACTGGAATGTGAGACAGGAAGGCGAGTTTGAGCGTTCAGTGCTGGACATATATCAGGTTTTTTAATTCGTAACATAAAAAAAAAAAACGAATGAAGCAATAAACAGATTTTCATATTAAACTCTGAAACTAAATGCAGGAAAAGCAAAAGAAAATTGTAAAAACCGTAATCGCATTGAGATATCCAGGATCTATACAAAGATAAATCAGCGAACCCAACAATCGCGTAATAAGATTATCTAAATAAAAGAATACAATAAATGATCATTGCAATTGTGCAGGTTATTAATATTTCAACCCGAACAAAAAAATATATATAAAAAAAATCTGATTTGATGCTCGTAGACTCTAAAATAAAATAAATAAATAAATAAATAAAAATAAATAATCAACAATAATTGCTGATTAGTACAAACTGTAGCTTAATTTTTTCACCAGTGGAGCGTACGAACAGGAACGTAATATGAGAGCTTCCCTGTCCTTAAGTCATGGATGCCCAGCAATGAAAGGAATTAACTGAGCAGAAAATTCTTGTATCGCGAAATTCATGTAAGTAGAGATAGAGAGAAAAAAAGAAATGAAATGAACACTTGGAAATAAAGAGACGTGTATTGATAAAGGTGATAAAAGGAGAGCTGAGGTGTTTACAACATTCGAAAGTATTCCATGGGTGAAGGACCTCCCTCTTAACACTTCTCTCATGTCCCCCACCCACTCATCTACAGCTAACCAAGCAACATATATTCATATAGTTGCTGGAAAGCCGAGGTCGTTTATATATATATATATATATATATATATATATATATATATATATATATATATATATATATATATATATATATATATATATATATATATATATATATATATTTTTTTTTTTCACTTGATCATATCTTCTCTACTTTTGTGTGTGTGTGTGTGTGTGTGTGTGTGTGTGTGTGTGTGTGTGTGTGTGTGTGATATAATAATAATAATAATAAAAATAATAATAAGCGGTTTATTATTCAGGCAGTTTACAAACTGAAAATGTACAGAGGAGGTAGGGAAATACTTAACATTAATCCTAAAGCTAAGTCTGATTTAGAAGCTCACACCATAGTGGGAATCGCGCTGAGTCTGTACCGATCCGTGCGCGGCGCCTTTAGGGGCGTAATCTTGTGTGTGTGTGTGTGTGTGTGTGTGTGTGTGTGTGTGTCTCTCTCTCTCTCTCTCTCTCTCTCTCTCTCTCTCTCTCTCTCTCTCTCTCTCTCTCTCTCTCTCTCTCTCTCTCTCTCTCTCTCTCTCTCTCTCTCTCTCTCTCTCTCTCTATATATATATATTTATTTTTTTTTTTTTTTCCCTTGGGAAGATATGATCAAGGGAAAAGCCTGAAATGGTAAAAAAAAAAAAAAATATATGCAACTGCCAGAAACGCTGTATCCCCTGTGCCAATATTGGCAATCAAAGACTGTTTCAGTCTAGTGGCAACAAGAATTTGGCTGGATCTGTAGAAAAAAAATGTCAGTTGTCAGCACGGAGGGTGGAATGAAGACTCCTAAAGCAAGGTTAAGTTTTTAGAGAGTACACTGGACAGTTCTCATCTAACTTGATTAAAGACGAATAAGTTTATTAGGAAGGCAACTGATGCAGCTCACTAACTCAAACATCCCCAAAGTGGCTATGTGTTAGAAAGACTCGTTTGTATTTTGTTTATAGTACAATTTACAGTGTATTCAGGAATGTTTTCTCATCTTAGGTATCGTCAAGAAAAAAAGTTTTATAAATAACAAAGGCATTTAATTGTTATATGCATCCCGAAGATCTTATTTCCCTTACACTTAATATTTATTGTTTTTTTTTCATTACCTTTTATCGTGTGTGTTTTACATACATTGTTGATTCAAAGAAAATCAACGAAAATGGCCTATTTCGAAGGTAAACTGAGCTGAAGTAATGTTACTAATATGGAAACATTATCGCAAGAATGTTATTATTGCTGAACTCGAGATATTTCACAAAGTGATTTTTCCTTAATTTGGATATTTCCAAAAACATTTTTAATCAAGCATTAAAGACAGTCTTCTTATCCTTAGTTTTCAAGCTATCAAATAAAGGAGTGAAGTAGGCAACACAGCGGCATCCTGTTAAATACTACTAAACATAGGTTTGAGTGAACAGTAAAGGCCTACCATAGCAACAACAGACCGCTCAAATAGGGGACAGAAGATAAAAGTAGACAAAAAAAATCTGTATGCGTGGTTTGTAAACTTGATATTGATATCTATTAGTGATTATATTTGTCTCTCGACAGATTAAAGGAAACAAAAGTTTTTACGAGAGAAAAGTTTCTTGTACGGAAGTGATTCTGGCATCGGAAGAAGAGACCCACTTAATGCTACATCAGTTCGTTTCTGATATGTCCTTTTTAACTAGAAATGCATGTAATGTTTAGATAACACTCTTGTACATTTTCACTGTTTAAGAGAAGTTCAGGGAATACAAAAGGGAGAAACAAAAGGAAATATAAGGAACATGATAGAGGTGTGAAGTTTGTTTACTATCCAAGCAGAAGACACTCACAGTACACGCTTAACTTCCACGTATCCTCGATAACGGCCGTGGGTAGGTTGCGGTTTTCCGCTCTGCACGCCAGGAGGCGCCCGTCGTCCGAGGCGTTGGGGGTAAGCCGGACCATGGAGGTGGACACGTTCCCGCCGTGCGAAGTCTACCAGAAGAAAAGGAAGATCTGATGTGCCAACACAACTCATTACGTCTGATGCCCTGGCCTTCGTCTGTTATGTTCTCCTCTAAAGAGAAAAAGTGATAGGGATATGAAAGCGTACAAATCAGAAATGCTAACGAATAATAGTCAATGACAAAATACTCTGGAAATAGTTGCCGCATGATTGAAAATTTCTCTCTCTCTCTCTCTCTCTCTCTCTCTCTCTCTCTCTCTCTCTCTCTCTCTCTCTCTCTCTCTCTCTCTCTCTCTCTCTCTCTCTCTCTCATAGGAACATAAGAACATAAGAAATAAGGGAAGCTGCAAGAAGAGAGCAGGCTTACACGTGGCAGTCCCTGTATAAAATATACCTACCTATTTCCAACTATCATCCCTATCCATAAACCCGTCTAATCTTCTCTTAAAGCTCCATAATGTCTTAGCACTAACAACATGATTACTGAGTCCGTTCCACTCATATACCACTCTATTTGAGAACCAATTTCTTCCTATCTTTTCCTTAAACTTAAATTTGTCAAGCTTCAACCTGTTATTTCTTATTCTATCCTGGTTGCTGATCCTAAGAATTTTGCTTACACCCCCCTTGTTATAACCCTCATACCACTTAAAGACTTCTATCAAGTCGCCTCTTAACCTACGTCTCTCTAAAGAATGTAATTTTAACAGCTTCAATCTCGCCTCGTAGGGAATACGCCTCATCCCCTGTATCCTTTTAGTCATTCTCCTTTGTACTGATTCTAATAGACTATATCTTTCCTGTAATGTGGGGACCAAAACTGCACAGCGTAGTCTAGAAGAGGTCTGACCAGCGCCAAATATAACTTTAATATTACTTCGGGGCTTCTACTTTTAATACTCATAAAAATTAATCCTAATACCCTATTTGCCCTGTTTCTGGCATCTATGCATTGCTTTCCTAGACAGAGTTCAGAGCTAACTATAACTCCTAAATCTTTTTCGTACCCTGAACCTACTAAAGTTTCGTTGTTGATTGTGTACCTACTGTGTGGGTTTCCTTTACCTACGATAAGTACTTTGCATTCGTTGATATTAAACTGCATTTGCCATCTGACCGTCCATTCATTCATCCTATCTAAATCTGCTTGCAAGGCGATGGCATCCGATTCTGACCTAATTAATCTACCTATCTTTGTGTCATCCGCAAATTTACTAACATCACTACTAATTCCAGTATCCAATTCATTGATATATATTAAAAACAACAATGGCCCTAATACTGATCCCTGTGGCATCCCACTAATTACATGACCCCATTCAGATCTCTCTCTCTCTCTCTCTCTCTCTCTCTCTCTCTCTCTCTCTCTCTCTCTCTCTCTCTCTCTCTCTCTCTCTCTCTCTCTCTCTCTCTGTCTCATATATATATATATATATATATATATATATATATATATATATATATATATATATATATATATATATATATATATATATATATATGATAAAAATGCAAAAAAATATCATGAACATTGAAACAAGTCAGAATAAGATTGGGGTATCTGTATCAGGAAATCATACATTATAGATATTTAAAACTGAAGGTGACAACACATTTCTTTCTTACTTACGGTATCGTCTGCGGCAGAAACTCTCGCGGAACCCCACCACCAGGTGAGGACGGCGGGAGGGCGAGACCCACGAGAGGAACATAACACTTCATAAGTGCGGCCAGCAGACAGCGGCTCTCGGATGTGATGTATCGTCACGTCCAAGGGTCGAACTGTGTGAATAGACCATTCAAGGTTAGTCAGCACCAGTGCCTTGGTGGTCCTCCTGCTGTGTACAGTGTGGGGTAACACTTCCTGCCTTCATGGTCAGTCAGCAGTTTGTAGTGTCTGTAATGATGCTGTTGTGTTCAGTGTTAGCAGGTTACAATAGTACATCCGGCTACATTCATGTAGAGGCATTTTATTCCAACATTTTCCCAATAAAAATAAAAACATACAACTCAATATCTATAAGAACATAAGAATATAAGAAATAAGGGAAGCTGCAAGAAGCGACCAGGCTTACACGTGGCAGTCCCTGTATGAAATATACCTACCTATTTCCATCTATTATCCCCATCTATAATCCAGTCTTATCTTCTCCTAGAGCTCTCTAGTGTCCTAGCACTAACAACATGATTACTGAGTCCGTTCCACTCATCTACCACTCTATTTGAGAACCAATTTTTTTCCTATCTCTTTCCTAAACCTAGATTTTTCAAGCTTGAACCCGTTATTTGTTGTTCTACCCTGGTTGCTGATCCTAAGAATTTTGCCTACATCCCTCTTGTTATAACCCTTATGCCACTTAAAGACTTCTATCAAGTCCCCTCTTAACCTACGTCTTTCTAAAGAATGTAAATTTAAGAACTTCTATCTCGCCTCGTAAGGAATACTCCTCATCCCCTGTATCCTTTTATTCTCCTCTGTACTGATTCTAATAGACCTATATCTTTCCTGTAATGTGCGGAACAGAACTGCACAGCGTAGTCTAGATGAGGCCTGACCAGCGCCAAGTATAACTTTAATATTACTTCCGGCCTTCTACTTTTAACACTCCTAAAAATGAATCCTAGTACCCTATTTGCCCTGTTTCTGGCTTCTATGCATTGTTTCCTGAGACGGAGTTCAGAGCTAACTATAACTCTTAAATCTTTCTCGTACCCTGTACCTACCAGAGTTTGGTTGTCTAATGTGTACCTATTGTGTGGGTTTCCTCTACCTACGCTAAGCACTTTGCATTTATTGATATTAAATTGCATTAGCCATCTATCCGTCCATTCATTCATTCTATCTAAATCTGCCTGCAAGGCAATGGCATCCGATTCTGACCTAATTAATCTACCTATCTTTGTGTCATCCGCAAATTTACTAACATCACTACTAATTCCACTATTCAAGTCATTGATATATATTAGAAATAACAATGGCCCTAATACTGATCCTTGTGGCACCCCGCTAATTACATGGCCCCACTCAGATTTCGAGCCGTTTATTACAACTCTTTGTCGCCTGTCACTAAGCCATGACCCTATCCAGCCTAACACCTTCCCATCTATCCCGTGTGCCCTAACCTTTCTCAGGAGCCTTTGAAGGGGGTACCTTGTCAAATGCTTTACTAAAGTCCAGATATAAGATATCATAACTATCACCATTATCTACTGCTTCGTACACTTTACTGTAAAAACTTAACAAGTTTGTCAGGCAAGACTTTCCCTTCGTGAAGCCATGAAGTGATTGATTTATCAAGTTATGTTTGTCTAAATGTTCCCTAATGTTCCTCGCTATTATTGACCCTAATATTTTACCTACATCTGAAGTTAAGCTGGCAGGTCTAGAGTTAGACGCTAAAGTTTTATCTCCTTTCTTAAAGATGGGTACTACATTTGCCTGCCTCCACATTACTGGTACCTCACCCGACTCGTGATTTCCTAAAGACAGAAACTAACTGCTCACTAATAATCTCTTTGCATTCCTTATATCTGATATCTATATTCCTTATATCTATAGTTGCTTCCAAAACGCTCTCAGTGAAGTGAGCACCGAAAAGTCTCTCACCCAGGTTTTGGAAGACAGCCTTCAAGGGATGAGATTTTCAGAGCGTGAAATGACAGATTAGATCCTGATCTATACTGATCATTTTTTGGGTCCCGCAAGCCAACTTATCCATTCCTTACTACTTTCCTTGCTCTCTCTCTCCCCGCTTCCTTTAAAAAAAAATATCATATCCAAGCAGAAATGAAAATATGATGATATAAAGGTATATAAAATATATGACATATAATAAAAATATATCTAATAGATCTATTTTGTCTAGTAAAGATATGGGAGTGAAATGTGTAGTAATTTATAGTGTGATGTACAGGTTCCTGCAGTGGTTTTCCTACAATGAAAGAATGGCTGGGAATAAAATGAATATAAGATATCATATAATGAATATGATAGGTTGGCGGTGCAAGAGGAACATCTCTCTTGGAATGCGAGGACAAAGAGTTGAGTACGTTTGAGTACTCCACAAGAGAAGTATTCTATTTTTAAT
>NC_087164.1:6689922-6709922 GCF_035594125.1 Scylla paramamosain | reverse complement strand
ACAAGAAGTATGGAAATTTCTTGTCAAGGAGGTCTCCTCCTCGCGGACATGCTGACAAACCATGGATACAGACACGACTGTGAACCCCATCCGTTCAGTACGGGCTCCGTTTTCGTGACGTCATTGTTGGATGGTGAACGATGACAGAATCCATAAAAACGGATTAATGTGGACAAGGCCGCATTTTTCCGAAAGTCTATGCCAACACATGCGCTTGCCTGTGATGACGGCCGGCTGTAGCTGCTAAACTAAATTACAGAATATTCTCGGAAATGCTCTTACTGTGATTACCACACAACGTTACCCATTGTTGTAATACTGTACAAAACCAAACATTGACCTAACCTATCCTTGACCAGTCTAACGTGTTCAAGAGTGATTGGCACCTACTCTTCCAGACTGGTGTCAGAAGTGAGGAGGGGTGAGTGCGGCATATAATGAAACAGGGCCCCGGTGTTCCTCTCTATCTTATGGTCTTATTTATTTTCTATTTTTGTACAAGGAATATACTATTATATGTAACATAGCAACGCCCTCCATTTTTTTATCAATTACTACTACTATTATTATTATTATTATTATTATTATTATTATTATTATTATTATTATTATTATCATTATTATTATTATTATTATAATTATAATTTATTTATTTATTGATTTTTATTTTTTTAACCTTAACGTGTTGAAGCAGTGTTAACGTTTGGCATAGAGCCAAATGCTTGCATTTTTAACCACAACTGTCAATGGTCAATGATTTT
This sequence comes from Scylla paramamosain, assembly GCF_035594125.1. NCBI lineage: Eukaryota > Metazoa > Arthropoda > Malacostraca > Decapoda > Portunidae > Scylla > Scylla paramamosain. The sequence goes on along the minus strand of NC_087164.1, from coordinate 6,709,161 downwards.
CTACATACCTCAAATACATAAAATATAAATAACTAAACTGTTATTATTCTTCATTATTCCATAAAAACTCTACACTACATTAATTTATGGGGGAATCTGAGATGAATGTGGACTTTAGTTTTCAGATATTCCCTATCATTTACGAAGGCAATAACATAGTTATATGGAAACAACGACACATAAATGAAAAAGTTATATGGAGACAACGATACATAAAAAAATTAAAAAAACTCATAGGAAAATGTCGGCACTCCCACCAGACCATATTCTATCTGAAGCCTTGTTGTCAGCAGCTCTTCAGAAAACAGCAAGCAAAACTGACTCAGCCACACTCGTACACTCTGTCTACAAAATGTCATTCGCTGCATTAATGAGTGAATTGTAAGCTGTAATATTTGTTTGACATAAGTATTGAAATCAGTAAGCTGTAACGTGTCAGCAGTATTGGAATTAAGAAGTTCTTGACGGCAGTCTAGCATAAAATCATATAAGAAACCAAAGGGAAAAGCTTTTACGAGGTTCCTATTTCCTTATCTGTGCAAACAGTACACTCTACATACTGGCAAACACACACACACACACACACCCACACACACACACACAACACTCACCCCCATGAGCAACACAGGACAGGTGGAGGTCGTCTGCCTCATTGATAGGTCCCACGTAGGTGCGGACCTCTGCGCCACTCTCCTCGATCAGCACCAACCTACGCGGAGGCACTGAGAAAAGGGAGAGGATAGAGAGCATTATTAATGGGCTATTCTTTCACACTAAGAAACATCAAACTGGAAAAATGATCACCATGGTAAATTATCGAGATATCGTGTGGTGTAGTGCACTATTGCACGATATATGAAGTACTGTACACCCTCATAAAACATCTGGATATATAATTAGGATAAAATGCTATACTAGTCTGATATAAACACTGAGATATTACATACGTCCATACACTTTTCTGTTTCTACTGCATTTTTCTTAACGATAAAACTATGTAGGTTTTAGTGTGAATAGTTCCTTCATGAATGTAAATTACAATAGGAATCAAAACTTTAGTGAGAATAACTACTGGCTAATGACCTGCATTATTAAAAATATTTATTATAAACATTACAAGCCATAATTACACGTGATCGGCTGAAATGAGGACCCCTGAGAGAAAGTCACTCAGGAAATAAAAAAAAAAAAAAAGCTAAAAAAATTGACGCCGGGAAAATAATTGTGAAGAAAACCATCATCACAAAGATATTTCATGGGCAAACCTAAACAGTATATGACTAAATTGACAGATAAACAGATAAATTATGAGATACATAAACACACACATACACATAATAGTTAAATGGTTGGATAAATCTAGAAAATTATATAAATCAAGAAAGAGATGAGTGAACTTCGTCATCAGTCAATACTCGAGATAGCAACTCTCTCCATGGTAATTTAAAAATAACTACGTAGCGAGTAGCATAAATGACTTCAGTTTCATAGGTGCACAACTGTATCATGCCTTAGATAAATAATTTGTTTAATTGTGACTCACCAACCACAGTGAGATTAATGCGGGTGTTTCTCGTGGGCTCCCTCTGGAAGTCCACTCGACATTTATAGAGGCCCGCGTCCGCTTCCGTCAGCCCTTGCAGCAGGAGATGAGGAGAGGAGCCTGCGTTGAAGAAGGCTCTGGACCCGAGAAGATCGGCGTCCCACCAGTGCTTCGGCTGTCCTCTTAAAAGTTCCCGCACATCGTAACTGAAGACACCAAACATTGAATACCTCACTGAAGTGTTTTGCAGCATCTCTTACTGCTGCTGCTGTACGGACGACTAATAAAAATGGTAAGTACTGATAACACAGAAAAATATATGAACACCTAATAACACAGGTTAAAGTAAAGGCAATCAAAGGTCTGCTACATAGGCAAGAAATAATTCTATATTCACAAGAGAAAATATATGATAACTTGCCGTTCTGACTGTTTAAATATTTAGAAAAAAAAAAAGTGCCTAACACCAAGAGTGCGCAATTCTATTTTTTGTTCACAAACAACTTATGACCGAGCCACAGTTACACTAAATGTATTAAAAAATATTAATCATCTCTTGGAACAAATCCATTAAAACATCGAGTTCCGAGGGTTTCCGTTACATCGCCTCTTAAGGTGTCGTGATGACATCAAACAACCTTTTCTTCTTTTTACACTCACTGCTTGAAAGCCATCGCCTGAACTGACCATTGACCTTAGCCTAACTCCCCAGTGGCTGGTGCTCAATATCCAAGGCATTTCAATCACGACAGACAATTTTTTGACACTGCAAGACGTCCTCTCCCCCATCCCAGAGCTTACATCACCCCCATTACGTCGCAATCACTCCTTAGCCTAGCAGGACGCTGCCTAACCGTCTAGCCCAATTCAGAGTGGTTTCATCATAAGTGACCAGTTGACAACCATATTCATGCTCTAACAAAGTGTGGACCATACAGTTCTTCTGATAGATATGTCTATATGCACGTGGATTTGAACATAGAATATTTCCGATTTGTACTAACTTAATCTTTCATTTTTGTGAGTATATTTTCCTTACGGAACAATATATATATATATATATATATATATATATATATATATATATATATATATATATATATATATATATATATATATATATATATATATATATATATATATATATAGTGTTCCGTGAGAAAAATAATATATTATACAAATAATATATTATACAAACACACACACACACACACACACACACACACACACACACACACACACACACACACACACACACACACATTCTTAATTAACAAGTCACGGCTAGCAAGCTTGTCACACTTTTAGTCATAATGCCTCTTCTAACTTTAGTGGGTTTGCACTGGAATGAACTTAAATTTCTCCGTGATGAAGGAAGTGAAGGGAGAGTCAAGGCCACTGATTCATCAAAGGGAGCGACACAAGAATTCCTCTAGAAAGAAGTAAGTGGTAAGCAGAATATTTTAATGTTCAGCTCACTTAGCAAAACCAGCCAAATAGTGATGACCTCTTCATTTAAGAGAATGAAAACGCCAGGTATCAAATCTAACAGAAATTAAGACAGGATATAAATACCGCTAGAAATGTAAGTTGAATAAGACGTACGAAGATATTAAACAGAAAGAGTCCCACATGAAACAAAAATAAGCTCTCTGATTGCTGATGTATTCAGTTACTGGGAAAAAGACTTATTTTCCTCTATTTATTTGTTTATTACTATTACTATCAATTTTGGCCGCCTCAGCATGTATTCGTGTCAGGTAATTTTGGACTTGCCTTCACCGTCTCCTCTGGGGTTTGGCACTTTTAGTTATTTTTGCCTTGTCCAAAGCTCTCCTTCCATAAAATGAGAGGGGATTATTGAATTATTGAGACAATATTGATAATTACTACTACTTCTACTACTACTACTACTACTGCTGCTGCTACTACTACTACTACTACTACTACTACTACTTTTACTACTACTACTACTACTACTACTACTACTTATACAAAAAGAACTAATACTAGTCTTACAACAACAACTACTACTACCACTACTATTACAACAACAACAACAACAACAACAACAACAACAACAACAACATCAACAACAATAAGAACAAGAACAACAACAACTACAACAACAACTACTACTATTATTACTACTACTACTACTACTACTACTACTATTACTACTACTACTACTACTACTACTACTACTACTACTAACTACTAGTAACTACTACTACTACTACTACTACTACTAACTACTACTACTACTACTAACTACTACTACTACTACCACTACTAACTACTACTACTATTACTACTTCTACTACTAACTACTACTACTACTACTACTAACTACTACTACTACTACTACTACTACTACTACTAATAATAATAATAATAATAATAATAATAATAATCTATCTACCCATAAACCAGGCCGGCAATCACACGCGGATAGCCCAGGCAAAGTACCACATACACACACATCATTAATTTTCTTAGCCCCTTCGGCTACTGGTGGAAAGGGACAATCTCATGGCCCATCGTACTACACTTCAGGAGCCCAGGCGCAGCACAGCTGGACACACATATCCATAGCAAAGTCCTATAATATACACTGGCTTACCCCTGCCCATTCATAATGAGACTGTTCCCTACACAGCACCTACTGCAATCCTGAGACCACAGCAGACACAAGGTATTTTCCACGGAGTATCCAGTGGGTTCCTACCACTACTACTAATAATAACATTAATACTGCTGTTGTAGTTAATGCTACTTCTATGCTGCCACTGACGTTGCTACTACTATTATTTCTACTTTTACTATCCGTAGTACTACAACACATCATGCTTTAAGCTTGAACAATTCTCTTTATTGTCTGCATGTTACCAGAAATACATTTATGCAGAGTTTTCTAGGAGACCCACCTTTTTCCTGTCTGACCCACAGAAATACGGCTCAGAGATGAAAACTACGATGTTGATCTTTTCCCTAGCCTCATCTACCACTGTGGTCTTATGTTACAAGCAGTGGTATACTAATCCACTTACGTCCTTATCATCACATCCCACTACTTTTCGTACAAATGAAATTTAGAAACACGAAAATTGGTATACCGGTTTTTTGGACCTACCACATGCCACTCATCACTACCATTTTGAAAGAGCTACGGCAGACAAAAGACTGCACTCCTACGCGAGTCAAAATAATCGACATTCATGAAGAGCTTCCATCTCCAGGAACGAAAATTCTTCACCGACGTCCCAGAACACTTACACGGTTGACACAATTCAAGTCCCTGAAAACAGTTCACAGAAAGGTGCCACCATGCAAGTCATGGCAACGTAATGTTTTTTTTTTTTTTTGTCTCTTAGTAAGCAAACTCAATAACACATAATTTTCATTCGCTTATGCAAGTAAAAAGGTAAATAGAAAAAAAAAACAAGTAGAGTATTCTAAGTATCTTCTAAGAATTGGTTGAAAGTGTAGACAGCATATTTTTACGCCTCAGGCAATTTGGCATAAGGCTAAGACTAATACCATTTTCTAGCAGGGAAATCTAATGACTGGTCACGTTAGTAACTTTACATGGATGTTCACACTTTTCACATTTCGCTATCCCACTGCTACTAATATTAAATGGATATCATCACTGAGTATTAACTAATGTAAAGTACTTTCACCATACATGTCCAGAATAAAAATCAGAGAGAGAGAGAGAGAGAGAGAGAGAGAGAGAGAGAGAGAGAGAGAGAGAGAGAGAGAGAGAGAGAGAGAGAGAGAGAGAGAGAGAGAGAGAGAGAGAGAATTTTGTATTCATATTATCTAATACGCTATACAAAAATTTTAGAAGTTGCAGGCAACATAAAGGAATTGTACTATCTACAGTGATATTCAAACTATACCACACTTCGGAATCTTTCACACACACACACACACACACACACACACACACACACACACATATGAGGGTACACATACACACAATAAACCAAATTGAGTTAATTTATGTTTTGCAATTTAAAAAAAAAAGTAATATAAAATTGATTGTAATAAAATAATAAATGGATTATTTATACAAGCCAATCCGAACATACATGGAGCCAAAAACGTAAAAAAACATATGTGCGACACAGACACACAGAAAGACAGACAGACAGACAGACAGACATACAGACAGACAGACACGCACGCACACATACACACACACACACACACACACACACACACACACACACACACACACACACACATACACACACACACACACACACACACACACACACACACACACACACACACTATGTTCTATTGAATAAATTCACTTTCACTTGTACACAACAACACAAAGTAACACAAGTTGCATGTGTATCATGGACACTCCTATTGATATAATTCTGGTGAACCTTGTTGAAAATACGAGAGTATGTATCTCTATCTGTTTATTTATTTGTCTATCTATTTACACAAGCGCCCGGACGCGCGCATATAAGCACATGTACTCGTACACTCGTACAGAAAACTATCTAGAAAACTATCTTTAGGATTTTCACTCAGCCAGTTTGACAGAACCGACGATGATATTCGAAATCTAGTGGGGGGCCTTCGGAAATGTTGGCAGGCCTGCTAATTCAGTTCCATATGTCGTGTCAAACAATCTACGTAATAATGATATCGCATTTTTTCATACAGGTATAGCATCTAATTCATAGCTATGGGCAACCATTAAAGGAAAACTACAAGAAAGCTGCCTTCTTTATTAACAGACACATCTCCACCCATGATTACCAAGACTTCCTGAATCGTTACTTTTCGTATCCATCGGTCATCTGAATAAAGATAGATTTCTGAACGAGTGTACATACATTATATGCATAAGCAAATGAACAGCTAGGAATACACACACTTGTATGAAACTGACAGTAACATTATTACCATCAGTTAACTGTTATCATGATGACAGTATTTCCTTTGATAGTGCAAACCATTCTCTTTGATTGAGCAGGTCGTCAAACTTTTCTAGGGAAACCACATGTGTCATAGGTATGGTTCTGTTTCTTTATTTATGAATCTTGTACAAAATTTCATTTTCAGTAGATAGAGGTATATGTCCATTTGATTTTACTGTAAATGAATAGCATTGTATTTGTATTAGGACAATTAGTTTAAACATCTATCACTTCACAATCTTCTGTCTGATCGCCAGTATGGGTTCCGTCAAGACCGCTCTACTGGTGATCTTCTGGCTTTCCTTACTGAGTCTTGGTCATCCTATTTTAGAGATTTTGGTGAAACATTTGCTGTTGCCTTGGACACATCAAAAGCTTTTGATAGAGTCTGGCACAAAGCTTTGATTTCCAAACTACCCTCCTACGGTTTCTATCCTTCTCTTTGTAACTTCATTTCAAGTTTCCTTTCTGACCGTTCTATTGCTGCTGTAGTAGACAGTCACTGTTCTTCTCCTAAATCTATTAACAGTGGTGTTCCTCAGGGTTATGTCCTATCACCCACTCTCTTCTTATTATTCATTAATGATCTTGTAAACCAAACTTCTTGTCCTATCCACTCCTACGCTGATGATACCACCCTGCACTTTTCCACGTCTTTTCATAGACGTCCAACCCTTCAGGAAGTAAACATTTCACGCAGAGAATCTACAGAACGCTTGACTTCTGATCTTTCTAAAATTTCTGATTGGGGTAGAGCAAACTTGGTATTGTTTAATGCTTCAAAAACTCAATTCCTCCATCTATCAACTCGACACAACCTTCCAGACAACTATCCCCTCTTCTTCAATGACACTCAACTGTCCCCCTCTTCTACACTGAACATCCTCGGTCTGTCCTTTACTTATAATCTGAACTGGAAACTTCACATCTCATCTCTAGCTAAAGCAGCTTCTATGAAGTTAGGTGTTCTGAGACGTCTCCGCCAGTTTTTCTCACCCCCCCCCCAGCTGCAAACTCTGTACAAGGAACTTATCCGTCCATGTATGGAGTATGCTTTACATGTCTTGGGGGTTTCCACTCATACTGCTCTTCTAGACAAAGTGAAATCAAAACCTTTTCGTCTCATCAACTCCTCTCCTCCAACTGACTGTCTTCAGCCTCTCTCTCACCACCACAATGTTGCATATCTAGCTGTCTTCTACCGCTATTTTCATGCTAACTGCTCTCCTGATCTTACTAACTGCATGCCTCCCCTCCTCCCGCGGCCTCGCTGCGCAAGACTCTTCTTTCTCTCACCCCTATTCTGTCCACCTCTCTAACGCAAGAGTTAACCAGTATTCTCAATCATTGATCCCTTTCTCTGGTAAACTCTGGAAGTCCCTGCCTGCTTCTGAATTTCCACCTTCTTATGACTTGAATTCCTTCAAGAGGGAGGTTTCAAGACGCTTATTCATCAATTTTTGATCACTGCTTTGACCCTTTTATGGGATTGGCATTTCAGTGGGCATATCTTTTTATTGGGTTTTTGTTGCCCTTGGGCAGTGTCCTTCCTACATAAAAAGAAAAAAAAAATAGAAAAAAAAAAACAGTAGCAGCAGCAGCAATAGCAGTACCAAGAGCAATAAAAACAGCACCAGTAGCAGCAGCAGTAGCAACAACAGCAGCAACAGCTGCAGCAGCAGCAATAGCAGTAGCAAGAGCAAAAAAAAAAACAGCATCAGTAGCAGCAGCAGCAGCAGAAGCAACAGTAGTAGTAGTAGTAGTAGTAGTAGTAGTAGTAGTAAAAGTAGTAGTAGTAATAGTAGTAATAGTAATAGTAGCAATAGTAGTAGTAGTAGTAGTAGTAGTAGTAGTAGTAGTAGTAGTAGGTTGATAATCTTCCGTCTTTGCGTAAGGTTAAGAATATTCCTGTTGAGGATAAATTCAAAAAGTTTAGATAGGCAGGAAATTAAAGCAATAGGACGGTAGTTTGGGAGATTAGAACCGTCACCCTTTTTAGGAACAGACTAAATGTAGGCAAACCTCCAGCAAGAAGGAAAGGTAGATGTTGACAGACAGAGCTGAAAGAGTTTGACTAGGCAAGGTGCAAGCACGGAGGCAAAGTTTCGGAGAACAATGGGAGGGACTCCATCAGGTCCATAAGCCTTCCGAGGGTTTAGGCCAGAGAGGGCATGGAAAACATCATTGCGAAGAATTTTAATAGGTGGCATGAAGTAGTGAGAGGGTGGAGGAGAGGGAGGAACAAGCCCAGAATCGTCCAAGGTAGAGTTTTTAGCAAAGGTTTGAGCGAAGAGTTCAGCTTTAGAAATAGATGTGATAGCAGTGGTGCCATCTGGTTGAAACAGAGGAGGGAAAGAAGAAGAAGCAAAGTTATTGGAGATATTTTTGGCTAGATGCCAGAAGTCACGAGGGGAGTTAGATCTTGAAAGGTTTTGACATTTTCTGTTAATGAAGGACTTTTGGCTAGTTGGAGAACAGACTTGGCATGGTTCCGGGCAGAAATATAAAGTGCATGAGATTCTGGTGATGGAAGGCTTAAGTACCTTTTGTGGGCCACCTCTCTTTCATGTATAGCACGAGAACAAGCTGTGTCAAACCAATGTTTAGAAGGTTTAGGACGAGAAAAAGAGTGAGGAATGTACGCCTCCATGCCATACACTATCACCTCTGTTATGCGCTCAGCACACAAAGACGGGTCTCTGACACGGTAGCAGTAGTCATTCCAAGGGAAAGTAGCTCTTGCTACTACTATTGCTGCCGCTGCTAATACTGCTACTACTGCGGCTACTACTACTACTACTACTACTACTACTACTACTACTATTGCCAGCACTACCACTGTTACAGCGGCAGTAACAGCAGCAACACCAGCAGCAGCAGCAATAGTAGTAGTACAGGCAGCAACAGCAGCTACTAAGAACCACTAGTTTCTCGTGAAAAAAAAAAAAAAAAAAAAAAAAAAAATATATATATATATATATATATATATATATATATATATATATATATATATATATATATATATATATATATATATATATATATATATATATATATATAAAACGCTGCTGTACTGAACCATAAGCAAGTCTTTTTTTTACCTATTGTTTGACCTCCCGATTATTCTATGATAAAACGTTCTCAATCGAAGAAGACAGCGAAGCTGGGTATTAAAAGACGATCACTAGACGCTGACATTGTGGCAGATTCCAAGGATTAGCAAATAACGTCAGATGTCGACACCATCATGTCTGAATCTTTTATCATTCGAAAAGTCAATTCACCAAAGGACTGGGTATATTCAAGGAACTCTGTGTCCTATCCAACTTCAGGAGCACGTCTCTGAAGGAAAAGAGATACAATGGCACATAGTCACGCCTCATCAATCACTTTTTTTTTTTTGTCTATGTAGGAGAGGCACCGGCTAAGAGCAACAAAAATTGCAAAAAAAAAAAAAAAAAGGGCTCACTGTGGTGCTGCTCCCGAATAGTCGAAAGCGTTAGTCAAAAATACAGGATAAGTGTCTTGAAACCTCTCTCTTGAAAAACTTCGAGTCATAGGAAGGTGGAAATACAGAAGCAGGCAGGCAGTTCCAGAGTTTACCAGAGAAAGGGATGAATGACTGAGAACACTGGGTAACACTTGCATTAGAGAGGTGGACAGAATAGGAGAGAGAGAAAGAAGAGCGAGGCCGCGGGAGGAGGGAATGCATGCAGTTAGCAAAATCAGAATAGTAGTTGGAATGAAAATAGCGGTAGAATATAGCAAGAGATGCTGCAACATTGCGGTGATGAGAAAGAGGCTGAAGACAGTCAGTTAGAGAGAGACGAAAAGCTATTGATTCCACCCCGTCTAAAATAATGGTATGAATGGAACCCCCCATACATGTAAAGCATGCTCCATACATGGACAGCTGGGGGGGATGAGAAAAATTAGCGTAGACGACTTAGCACACCTAACTTCATAGAAGATGTTTTAGCTAGAGATGAGATGTGAAGTTTCCAGTTTAGATTATAAGCAAAGGACAGACCGAGGATGTTCATTGTAGAAGAGGGGGACAGTTGAGTGTCAGTGAAGAAGAGGGGATAGTTGTCTGGAAAGTTGTGTCGAGTTGATAGATGGGGGGATGAGTTTTGAGGCATTGGACAATGCTAAGTTTGCTCTACCCCAATTAGAATTTTTAGAGAGCTCAGAAGTCAGGCGTTCTGTAGCTTCCCTGCGTGAACTGTTTACTTCCTGAAAGGTTGGAAGTCTATGGAAAGACGTGGAAAAGTACAGGATGGTATCATCAGTGTAGGAGTGGATAGGACAAGAAGTTTGATTTAGATAATCTAATAATTTATAATAGCTTCCATAATTTATCGTTGCTTCCATGAACGCCACACTGAACTACTCAAATATAAACCTCGGGTGCTTTCAGACTTCAGTACCAGATATGCTAACAAGTGATGTGTAAGAACTCCAGTAATGAGGACACCAGAAATTTTCAAAACCAGTTTGATTTATAACAGGTCAATTTCCTCACACATGTGTCAAGTACCAAGCCTTATCCTGTGAAGTGTAGCTCACCAGCACATAATGACCATACCTCTTCCCTCCCTAAAGGCCGGAGCTCCTATCTAAGGCTCTCAGGCTCTCTCTCTCTCTCTCTCTCTCTCTCTCTCTCTCTCTCTCTCTCAATATATATATATATATATATATATATATATATATATATATATATATATATATATATATATATATATATATATATATATATATATATATATATATATAACCACATACATATGCCTAATATAAAAGCGAGTGGGATGCGTGCGCCATCCTCAAAGGCACGTTATAACACACAATGCCTGCGGGATGTGTTCCTGGAATGTGACAGTGAAGAGCAGGGACGTTGCGTGTTACTGTTATGTATGCATACAAACATTCTCAAATAAATTAACGTTCCAGGCTTCCTCACTCGAGTTATTCAAATCAACAACTGAAAGCAGCACACGAAGAGTAAGGGTACCAGACTCCTTAGAAAAGAACTTTGAACAAATAGCACTTGTACAGTGACGATATGCATATAGGTAAGATTGTTGGAAGACGTAAATTGTATATCAGAACTTACCCTAAGCTAACATCTGCATACAGTGACAGAAGAAACGGCTCTGGGCTTGCATTACTGTAGTTTTGTCTCACACACACACACACACACACACACACACACACACACACACACACACACACACACACACACACACACACACACACACATACACACACACACTCTCACAGAGACACACACACATTTACTTCATCATCTGCCCTATATCCATGATTATGTACATACTTGAGAAAATCCTTCACATAATTTGCATCTGTTCCTTGTTTCATGAATTCTTTTATAACCAATACGGTTAATACCAAGGCAAAGGATTTTTCTTTTTCATTATAGTAATCACTGAAAGCCTTGTTTAGTGGTGTTGTGTATTCTGCATATATTTTCACTATTTAATTAGTGGCATGCACATGGTAAACTGTTGATTAAATGCACCGGATCTTTCAATTGATTTGAATCAGGGGTTGCTCACACCTATTCCCAAAAGCTTTCGGTAAAAAAAAAAAATAAATAAATAAATAAGTAAATAAATAAAATAATAATAACAACAACAACAACAACAACAACAACAACAATAATAATAATAATAATAATAATAATAATAATAATAATAATAACAATAATAATAATAATAATAATAATAATAATAATAATAATAATGATAAATAATAATACAGGCTACTACTAATAAAAAAAAAATATTGAACAACATATTTTTGGTCTGCGATTTCTTTCTACCAGTTTTATTATGGCACTTCCACACACATTGAGTACAAAACAGCACGGATTGAGATGCGCAGCATGCAAGACTGTACGTAAGCTCAAGAAAAGAGCAAAGAATGATTATCTTAAACAGATTCCAGGAAACTTTACGAAGAAAAGCAAATAAGACCTGACCGTCTTGGAGATACTCCTAACATTCTTGACCTTTTCCTAACTTGTAATCCTCCTGACACTGTTACCCTCTATTCTCTGTTGGACTCCTCCGATCACAATCTCATATCTGTATCTTGTCCTATCGTTCCAATCCCTCCTCAGGATCCTCCTAAGCAGAGTTGCCTCTGGCGTTTTGCCTCTGCTAGTTGGGGGGACCCGAGGAGGTATTTTGCTGATTTTCCTTGGAATGACTACTGTGTCAGAGACCCGTCTCTGTGCACCGAGCATATAACGGAGGTGATAGTGTTTGGCATGGAGGCGTACATTCCTCACTCTTTTTCTCGACCTAAACCTTCCAAAGATTGGTTTAACACAGGTTGTTCTCGTGCTATACATGACAGAGAGGTGGCCCACAAAAGGTACTTGAGCCTTCCATCACCAGTATCTTATGGACTATATATTTCTGCCCGGAACTATGCCAAGACTGTTCTTCAACTTGCCAATAACTCCTACATTAATAGAAAGTGTCAAAATATTTCAAGATCTAACTCCTCTCGAGACTTCTGGCATCTAGCCAAAAACATCTCCAATAACTTTGCCTCTTCTTCTTTCCCTCCTTTATTTTAACCAGATGACACCACTGCAATCAAAAGCTGAACTCGCTCAAACATTTGCTAAAAACTCTACCTTGGACGATTCAGGTCTTGTTTCTCCCTCTCCTCCACCCTCTGACTACTTCATGCTACCTATTAAAATTCTTTGCAATGATGTTTTCCATGTCCTGGCTGGCTTTAACCCTCTGAAGGCTTATGGACATGATGGGGTCCCTCATACTGTTCTCAGAAACTGCGCTTCCGTGTTTGCACCTTATTTAGTCAAACTCTTTCAACTCTGTCAACATCTACCTTTCCTTCTTGCTGGAAGTTTGCCGTTCCTATAAAAGGTTGACCGTTCTAATACCTCAAACTCCCCGTCCTATTGCTTTAATCTTCTGGCTATCTAATGTTGTTGTTTTTTTTTCAATATATCCTCAACTGTAAGATTCTTGAACTTCTATCACTTCACAACCTTCTATCTGGTCTCAAGTATGGGTTCCGTCAAGGCCGCTCTACTGGTAATTACTGAGTCTTGGTCATCCTCTATTAGAGATTTTGGTGAAAGTTTTGCTGTTGCCTTAAACATATCAAAAGCTTTTGATAGAGTCTAGCACAAGGCTTTGATTTCCAAACTTCCCTCCTACGGTTTCTGTCCTTCTCTCTGTAATTTCATCTCAAGTTTCTTTTCTGACAGTTCTATTGTTGCTGTGTTAGACGGTCACAATTCTTCTCCTAAATCTATTAACATTTGTGTTCCTCATTGTTCTGTCCTGTCATCCACTCTCTTCCTATTATTCATCAAAATCAAACTTCTTGTCCTATCCACTCCTACGCTGATGATACCACCCTGCACTTTTCCATGTCTTTTCATAGACGTCGAACCTTTCTGGAAGTAAACAATTCACGCAGGGAAGCCACAGAACGCCTGACTTCTGATCTCTCTAAAATTTCTGATTGGGCAGAGCAAACTTGGTATTGTTCAATGCCTCAAAAATTAAATTCCTCCATCTATCAAATCGACACAACCTTCAAGACAACTGTCGCCTCCTCTTCAATGACGCTCAAGTTTCCCCTCTTCTACACTGAACATCCTCGTCTATCCTTTTCTTATAATCTAAAGTGGAAACTTCACATCTCATCTCTAACTAAAACAGCTTCTATGAACTTTGGAGTTCTGAGACGTCTCCTCCAGTTTTTTCTCATCCCTTTCCCAGCTGTTAACTCTATACAAGGGACTTATCGGTCCATGTATGGAGTATGCTTCACATGTCTGGAGGTGGTGTTCCACATGGACAGGGTGGGATCAAAAGCTTTTTGTCTCATTAACTCCTTTCTTCTAAATGACTGTCTTCAGTCTCTTTCTCATCGCCGCACTGTTGCATTTCTTGGTATCTTCTACTACTATTTTTATGCTAACTGCTCTTTTGATCTTGCTAACTGCATGCCTCCCCTTCTCCCGCGGCCACGCTGCACAAGTTTTTCTTCTTTCCCTCACCCTTATTCGTCCACCTCTCAAATGCATGAGTTAACCAGTACTCTCAATCATTCATCCCTTTCTCTGGTAAGCTCTGAAACTCCTTGCCTGCTTCTGTATTTTCACCTTCCTATGACTTAAACTCCTCGAGGGAAGTTTCAAGACACTCATCCTTCAATTTTTGACTACCGCTTCTGACCCTATTCGGGGACCGGCACCTTGGTGTCTTTTTTTTATTTATTTATTTTTTTATTGGATTTTTGCTGCCCTTGGCCGGTGTCACTCCTACATAAAAAAAAAAAGAGACAACTTTACAAAATGCCATTGAAAATATGCTGCTAGATTTTTAGTTATCGATGATTATGGTTTTTACGACGCACACACACACACACACACACACACACACACACACACACACACACACCTCTTCCTTGCACCTCACACCTTCCTGCTACTCTCGCGGCTCAGGAGATGAACGATCACTTTGCTGCTATCTGTCAAACCTTTCCTCCCCTCCACACCACTCTGCTTCCTGCCTATCTTCCGGCCCCATCTCATCCCCCCAGTCTCCAGGCGGTGGATGTTTTTAAGAGAATACTCAAATTCAAACCAAGATCCACCACACCCACTGACCTTCCTATAAAAATTTACAAGGAATTTGCGGTAGAGCTAGCAACACCGCTATGCTCCATAATAAACGCTTCACTCTCCCAACACTCTTGCCCCGCAGACTGGAAGACATCTTACGTCACCCCCATCCCCAAAACCTCCAGTCCACAGTCACTCAATGACCTCAGGCCAGTCTCTATCACCCCCATCCCTAGCCTTATTTGTGAAGATTTTGTATATGACTGGGCCTACACCAAAATCTGTAATACCGTGGATATCAGACAGTTTGGAAATATTAAAGCCACCTCCACCTCCCATTACCTGACCAGCTTCCTTGAATTCATCCATAGCCACCTGGACAAGCGAAACACCTCTCTAGCTGTTGCTTTTGTGGACTTCAAAAAGGCTTTTGATCTTGTTGATCACACTGTTGTCATCAGCAAGGCAGTGAGTCTGGGTCTCCCTCCTAACCTGATAGCGTGGCTAGCCGACTTCCTCACAGGGAGGCGTCAGGCCGTTCGCTATCAGGGCTCTGTCTCTACTTTCCAACAGCTGACTTGTGGGGTCCCCCAGGGGACCAAGATGGGTCCTCTATGCTTCCTCCTCCTCATTAACGACGCCCTCACTGACACCCCCCAGCGCTGGAAGTATGTGGACGACTGCACCGTGGGCGTCCCAGTTTCCACCAAGAACCCGGACTACTCGCCACTGCAAGCGATTCTGGAGCGGCTGCAGACGTGGACGGAGGAGAGCAGGATGACCATCAACCACAACAAAACTGTGGTGATACATTTCTGTACCTCCTCTGTACCAGTGCCCCCTCCCCAGCTCTCAGTGGGCCCTCACCCCCTCCAGGTGGTCCGATGTGCCAAGCTCCTCGGAGTCACGGTGGACGACCAGCTGACCTGGAAGCAGCATGTCGCCAGCACCATAAGATCAGCTACCTACATGCTGTACATGCTGCGCAGACTCAGGTCGCTGGGGACGCCGACAGTTGAGTTAAGGGGGGTGTATCTTACTTTCATCCTCCCCAAACTCATGTACGCCTCCCCAGCGTGGTCCTCCTCCCTCACACAAACTCAACAGCTACAGTTGGAGAGTGTGCAGAAAAGGGCGTGCAGGGTCATCCTTGGCCCTGCATACACCACCTATGAAGAAGCCCTGAACACCCTGAGGCTGTCCAGACTATCCACCAGGTTCCGTGAGGCTCTGGAGAAGTTTGGTAGGGGACTTCTGAATCATCCACGTCTCAGAAACATGCTGCCGCCTGACGCGCCTCGCCCCACCCGTGCCACCAGACACCACAACAAGATAACGCCCCTAAAGGCGCCGCGTACGGACCGGTACAGACTCAGTGCGATTCCCACCATGGTGCGAGCCATCAATCAATAGTCCCTTCTAGAGTTGACTTCTAGATTTGACTTACCTTTAGGATTAATGTTAAGTATTTCCCCACCCCCAATGTACATTTTCAGTTTGTTGACTGCCTAAAGAATAAACCGTTTATTATTATTATTATTATTATTATTATTATTATTATTATTATTATTATTACACACACACACACACACACACACACACACACACACACACACACACACAACCTTTCATTAAAGTGTGCTAACGTAGTACTGAATTAATTGTGTGCCTAGGTTCCACGAGAGAATGGGGTGTCGGGGAGGTGAATCAACAGCTCGCGATGACGGAGGTTGTTCAGTAGTCTGAGGCAAAACTAGGGTGGTGAGGTCGGTGTGGTAGGTGGCATAGCTCCAAGAATGATCTTGACGGCCCTCTTCTGTATTCTGAGAGAGGCAGGGAGACCAAGTGTGTGTGTGTGTGTGTGTGTGTGTGTGTGTGTGTGTGTGTGTGTGTGTGTGTGTGTGTGTGTTTGTGTATAATCATGGGCTAACAGCGGAAACATGAACATTCCATTAGGATTATCGCTCCTCTACCGATGATGGGTGTTGGCGTTAGTTGCCTTGTCACGCTCACATCACCAGCACTCAATACAATTACAGAATGATTAAAGCAATGAGATGGAAGCCAAAGCATGAATCTTTACTGAATTATTTTAATAGTTTTTAATAGACATTAAAATTCTGCATGTGATTTTTCACCCATCTTGAACGGAGAGGCCAAATTTCAGAGAATCTGAAAATGCGTTGTATATGCATGTCTTTGATAATATAATACTGTGAAATATGAAATAAAAAAAAAAAAAATGACTCGGTGAAGATTACTGTGAAATCGAACTGTACAAGCCACTCAAACCACACTCGAACTAGTATACACTGTTTCCGCGACAAAGGTACTGAAGTCATAATACTCTATTTTTTTTATTTTTTATATCGACAAATGTATTGAAGTCATAAAACAAGGATAAAATCAATCATAACAAAGAGGTCGGTTTGAGAGCTTACTAGTACTTGATATTTACAAGCTTAATCTAATCACCTTTTTTTCTTAGGGTGTTGTTATCCGCTGTATGTGAAGTTCTTTACTGGATCGAAAAATTATATATATATATATATATATATATACGAGTATATATATATATATATATATATATATATATATATATATATATATATATATATATATATATATATATATATATATATATATATATATATATATATATATATATATATATTTATATATTTATTTATTTATTTATTTATTTATTTATTTATTTATTTATAAATCAGTCGTATATCCCAATTTTTTTTCCTGTTGGAAATATATACGGTAAAAAAAAAAAAAAAAACATTGTTGTCACATCATGTCGAAGAAATCTTGCCTTAAATATTAATCAGTGAAATTTTGCAAGAACGTCTAGAGCACCGCTACCAACTGCAAGAAATTTCCTTCATGCGAACAACTACACAAGTGTCCGGTTTGGTGTCTGTATTTTGATTCCCGGATGAAGTACTCGTAGCCTCACCGCCTCGCAAGGAGCAAACGTCTTCTTTTACACAGCCAGGCAAAGACTTAATCCTTATTTTGCAAGAGTGTCTCGAATCAATTGTGTTATATGTATATTCGGAAGTACTGGTTTGTCAGCTGAAATTCTTTCGCACTATGGTCAAGTATGCATGATAAATACATGCCACATGGAGCACCTCAGCACCATTCCAGAGTTTACTGGCGAACAGGAGCTCAAAAGAAAATGCAATTGAGGAAATTTGCTCCCTGGGTATAGGAACTCTTCAAAACAAAACATCTCATTTTAAAATAAATGTTTCCAATATCATACTGAGCTTTTGTGAAACTGCTAATACTTGGTTTCAACTCGTGAAACAAAATAACATTAGTGAGCTGCTTATTGGGAAAGAAGTTAAGAAAATGGACGCGCAATTAAGAAAAAAAGAAAATATCTTCAACAGTCACCTGGACTCTGGTGAAGGGTTTTCCTTATAACCAGCCAACAAAAAAGTCATCAGTTTGGTTTAATTACGAAACGTTCTTTTTCCAGTGACTTCTGCCAGACTTTCAGCTGGCATGTAAAGGACTACAAGAACATGAGGAAATAAGGGAAGCCCAAGAAGTCATAATGCCTACACGTGGCAGTCACTGTATGAAAAATACCTAACTGTAAAATTAATTTAAAGATGAAATTACGAAACTGCTTGTCTTACATTCAGTATTTTTTGTATCTGATGGCAGGTTAGGTAGTCAATGACTTTTATTACTACTGACTTTTATCATTATTATTATTATTATCATTATTATTATTATTATTATTATTATTATTATTATTATTGTTGTTGTTGTTGTTGTTGTTGTTGTTGTTGTTGTTGTTGTTGTTGTTGTTGTTGTTGTTGTTGTTGTTGTTGTTGTTGTTGTTGTTGTTGTTGTTGTTTTTGTTGTTGCTGTTGTTGTTGTTGTTGTTTTTGTTGTTGTTGTTGTTATTGTTGTTGTTACTTCAACTCGTCATTTAAAGAACCCTTTCCTTCAGTACTTCCATCATCATCAGTATATAACCCCGCTATAATGACTGACATCACCAGTCCAGCTTTCATTACGCAGGCTGTTGAGACTTATATAAGGACGAAAAATAATAATGAAAAGGTACAGTTGAAACG
>NC_087164.1:6679922-6684922 GCF_035594125.1 Scylla paramamosain | reverse complement strand
ATATATATATATATATATATATATATATATATATATATATATATATATATATATGATAGATAGATAGATAGATAGATAGATAGATAGATAGATAGATAGATAGATAGATAGATAGATAGATAGATAGATAGATAGATAGATAGATAGATAGATAGATAAATAGATAGATAGATAAATAGATAGATAGATAAACAGATAGATAGATAGATAGATAGACAGACAGACAATCATCATCATGAATCACCATCTCCATTATAAGTCAGGTAGCATCATCAATTCTCGGGAGAGTGAAGCAGAGAAGTCAATGGGAATTCAACGACTCTAAAACCAGTGTCATTTTCTTCACAGCATGTTCTCCCAGATGTCAATGCAAAACTGATGCAAGTTAAGGCAGCTCTATGTACATAAACATTATCGGTATTTGATAAGGGTAGAAAAAATTGCTTACATTTCAATAGTTTTTTTTTTTTTTCAATTCTTAATGATACTCCTTCAGTTACGTCAGTGTGCGTGATTTGCTTTGATGAGATTCAACCTTTACATCGTCTTCAGTCTCTTTTGAAGGTGGTCATACTCTTTCAAAGCGAGACAGTAAGGCAGACCACGCAGTGTTACATTTTATTAACTACCTCTTTGTTTCTCACTCGCACTTATTTTCTTTGAATCTGGAGTCTTCACTTAATCGATGCGAGTAATGGGGATCGATGATTACGGTACTTATATTTCCGTGCAATAATACCTGACATGTAACATGTAAATGGTTTAGTCATTTGTGTGTAGCCCGTATGTGGTTTGGTCAACTCAAATCTAGTCTGTTTTGAATATTTTCTCTAGTCTCTAATTCACTTCCATGATTTATTCCGGAAATGGAGTTATGCTCAACACGAAGATAGCTTATTTACATGTATGCGTTGTCCTCCATAAGAAGAAAAAAAAAACAGTAATCATACCAAAGACATCTTATTTACGGAGATAAACTGAGCAGCTTGTACTGTGTGTGTGTGTGTGTGTGTATATATATATATATATATATATATATATATATATATATATATATATATATATATATATATATATATATATATATATATATATATATATATATAAAAGAGAAAGAAAGTAAAAGAGAAAAAAAAATATCTTCCCTCTACAACAAGCAGCGTTAGATCACTTATGGGTGCAGCCAAATTAGAATGAAAGAACAGCGTTTGAAAGTGTTAAATAACTCACCTGTAAATGGGTGTGGCGAGTTCCTCCTTGAACCACAAAACGAGGTAGACTGTGTCGCCCGAGCTGACTGTCATGTTGCAAGGGAGACGAGCCGCTTCCCCGAACACCGCTTGTACCTCCTCTACCACGTCTGTTGAGAGCAGAAAAATAAAAAAAAAAATTACTCAAGGGACACGTGGTGTGAGTGACCCTAAGTATGACAACATTCCTATCTTTGGAAAAAATACTGCTAGTGTTATTCAAAGTAACAAATAATAAGATCGCTTGGAAAATTGTTCAATAGGAAAAATCATAAAGTTATATTACAGTTCAAAATATTTCGATCTAGTAAATACCAAATACGAAAAAGATTAAATAATATCCTCTCGCGTCCTCTTTCCTCAAGCCTTTCCCAGACACAAAATTTCCGGCGACGAAAAACTCTAAGGCAACCATTAACTTGAAGTGAGGCAGGCAGGCAGGTAAGAGAACCCGGACAAGGCTTCCCGGTCTGGTACAATTTGTATTTTTAGGAGGAAATAATTACAAAGAAAATAACTTGGCAAAGAAACTAATCGAGTCTCTGGAAATAAAACCCACCACTGTTTTGTGGACTGAACTAGATAAAGAAAACAAAAGGCTCAACGTTGTTTCAGTGTTGCTGCTCGTGGAAAGGTGGATGGAAACACTGAAAGAAGAGATCACTCAACACACTGAAAAATAAAAGAAAGCTATGGTCTGTGAAGATTAAAAATAACTCATAGAAGAAAAGGTCATGAGACCATTAGCTTTGTCTTTCACTAAGGTTGGATTTCAGTTGTCGCTTGAACACAGCTTCCTGTCATGAAATTATACTCATTAGATAAGTGGAAAAGGCCTTTGTGTGTGTGGACTTGTCGGGAGGCATGCAAAATTCGCAAACAACAAGAAATGCCCAACTTTAGGAAAACAAAAGTGTTTTATTCGTGTACCATTCATCATTTCTGTTTATTTACTGAAACTAATGGTTTGTCATATCGGCAGAACTAACGAAAGACTTTTGTTTCTGTATCGATTTGAAGAATATTTTCAAAACGAAAAAAATAGTAAATACATTTAATCTTGTTTTCATTTGTTAGGTTCAATTTAATATATATATATATATATATATATATATATATATATATATATATATATATATATATATATATATATATATATATATATATATATATATATATATATATATATATATATATATATATATATATATATATATATATGGTGTCCTATAAGTTTCCATACATAGAAAAATTATAAGAAATTATAGAATTATAGGAAAACATTTTTATTTATATAATATGCTCTACATGACTGCCTTTGTGTTGAAAACACATTCCAATGCGTGTCCTCCACTGCTGAAGAACACGTTCAAACACATCTGGATTTATGTTTTTAATGGCGTTCGTGATACCATATGTATGGAATCTTATGGGACACCATATATATATATATATATATATATATATATATATATATATATATATATATATATATATATATATATATATATATATATATATATATATATATATATATATATACACACACACACACACACACACACACACACACACACACACACACACACAAGATCTAATAGCGCAGTAGTAAGCGTACCCGATTCATAATCGGGAGGTCCTGAATTCGATTCGATTTCCAGGCCAAGACTGGAGTCTTCGGGCCGACTTCTTTGTAGTGTTGCCCCTGTTTACTCAGAAGTGATTAGGTACCTGATGTAAGTCGAGAGCTATGACCCGTTGCTTAGGGACGAGAACGTAACTCCTGAAAAAAATGCATGGGGTGGCCTGATCATCCAGGGGCTGGTCTACCAGACTGGTTGACGCCAAGTGGCAGCCATAATATCTCTGTGTAAGGAGGAGGCAGTAGGCACCTACCGAAACGATAGTTACTCCCAGTGATGTCTAAAACACTGACCATTGGGTGCTGTGAACCTATCATTAAACCCAGTTGTGACCTCACTGAATGTTTCCCTTTGTGTCTCATAAAACAAGGGGGCAGTCACAGCTTGCCCTCTAAAGAGAACTATCTTCCTTCGCACAAAACTACAAGCACCTAATTACACACACATACTTCACTCAAAATTCAAAATTATCATGGCGACTCCTACACCAGCCTCGGAGTCCCCATCTGGGGAGGGGACCACAAATGTCCACAGGTCGGACTGCTCCTTTCGTATCGACCCTAAGTGTCTTGACACCCCCCTCAATTTATTCTTCATTAACTTCAGCAACATTCGCGATCTTAGATCAAATTTTCAATCTGTAGAATACCACTTCTCCTCTACTAAACCTCATTTTCTTTTCCTCAATGAAACACAGGTGTCTGAGGCAACTTACAGTAGCCCCTTTTCTGTTCCCTCCTACTTTCTCTCTCCTCATTTTCAGCAATTGGTGCGACATCCTACTCGCATCACTTCTTGGAGATACGCCCAACATTCTTGATCTTTTTTTCTAACCTCTAATCTTTCTACTTTTGCTGTAACCATATCCTCTCCGCTGGGGTCCTCCGGTCACAATCTCATATCTGTATCTTGTCCTATCACTCCAGTCCCTCCTCAGGATCCCCTAGGCAGAGGTGCCTCTGGCATTTTGCCTCTGCTAGTTGGTGCGACCTAAGGAGTTATTCTACTGATTTTCCTGCTGTGTCACTGCTATCACATCTATCTCTAAAGCTGAACTCCTAGCTCAAACCTTTGCTAAAAACTCTACCTGGGATGATTCAGGGCTTGTTCCTCCCTCTCCTCCACCCTTTGACCATTATGAAATTTTCCATGCCTTCGCTGGCTTAAACTATCTGAAAGCTTATGGACCTGGTGGGGTCTCTCCTATCGTTCTCTGAAACTGAACCTCCGTGCTTGCACCTTGCCTGGTCAAACTCTTTCAACTCTGTATGTCAACACCTACCCCTAAATTTTCCTTCTTGGTGGAAGTTTGCCTACATTCAGCCTGTTCCTTAAAAGGATAAACGTACTAATCTTTCAAACTACCGTCCTATTGCATTAATTTTCTTCCTATCAAAAGTTTTTTTTTTTAATTTATCCTTAACATGAAGATTCTTAAACATCTATCACTTCACAACCTTCTATCTGATCGCCAGTATAGGTTCCGTCAAGGCAGCTCTACTGGTGATCTTCTGGCTTTCCTTACTGAGTCTTGGTCATGCTCTTTCAGAGATTTTGGTGAAACTTTTGCTGTTGCATTAGACATTTCAAAAACTTTTGATAGAGTCTGGCGCAATGCTTTGATTTCCATACTACCCTCCTACGGCTTCTATCCTTCTCTCAGAAACCATCTTAAGTTTCCTTTCTGACCGTTCTATTTCTGCTGTGGTAGACGGTCACTGTTCTTCTCCTAAATCTATTAACAGGGGTGTTCCTCACCCATGTTCTTTTAGAGATTTTGGTGAAACTTTTGCTGTTGCCTTAGACATTTCAAAAACTTCTGATAGAGTCTGGCACAAAGCTTTGATTTCCATACTACCCTCCTACGTCTTCTATCCTTCTCTCTGTAACTTCATCTTAAGTTTCCTTTCTGACCGTTCTGTTTCTGCTGTGGTAGACGGTCACTGTTCTTCTCTTAAATCTATTAACTGTGGTGTTCCTCGCTCACTCTCTTCCTGTTATTCATCAACGATCTTCTGAACCAAACTTCTTGTCTTATCCACTCCCACGATGATGATACCACCCTGCACTTTTCCATATCTTTTTGTAGACGTCCAACCCTTTAGGA
>NC_087164.1:6647422-6677422 GCF_035594125.1 Scylla paramamosain | reverse complement strand
ATTTATTTATTTACTTATTTTTTTTGTCGATCTACCGGCCAGTCTGTCAACACACACACACACACACACACACACACACACACACACACACACCAGCGCTCACAGTAAAGATTCTGGATGCCAGCAAGAATTAATGAAATGATTACCACTGTTGTGAGCTATACTTATTCACCTAGCAGTGATTAAGTACTTGGTGTAAGTCGGGAATTGTGACCCGCTGCCTAGGTGGGGGAAACAAACTTTGGAAAAAAAAAAAAATACCTGTTCATCTTGAGCTAAGTCTACTAGGTTGGCTAGCGCCATCTGGCAGCCACAGTATCAAATTGTAGGATACTTCCTTAGGGTTAATGTATACTTAAGATGTAGTACGAGTATATAGCTGTGTTAGTATGTAAGTTATTATGTAATATGTGGATTTTCATCTGTAAGGCTGTAAGATTAATAAAACGAATATAATAATAATAATAATAATAATAATAATAATAATAATAATAATAATAATAATAATAATAATAATAATAATAATAAACATTATTATTATTACTATTACCATTATTATTATTATTAATATTATCACACACACACACACACACACACACACACACACACACACACACACACACACACACACACACACACACACACACACACACACACACACAAATGAATAACTGACACATTTTTTTTTCAATCATACAGCAATGCGCCCATAACTTATCGATTCCACAAATACATAATACGAATACATCTTTTTTTGTTTTCTGAGCTGGAAGAAACTTACAGTACTGTGTATGTATATTATTTAAGTTTTAAGAAATACTTGCAAGGAATATTAAGTGATGAAAGCTACAAAGGCACATTACTTTTCTCATTGTGCAACAGAACTGCTTGTATACCTGAATAAATGGAGCAATAACTGGACAGTCCACAGGCACTGAAGCAGAAGGATTGGCAATGCTTCTTTTTCAAGTGTTCCTAAATAAGCGGTCATTGGTCAGAAATTGTTATTGATAAGGGATAAAAAAAAAAAGTAATAATAATGTGGAAAAGAATCCAGAATCCAGAAGAATCGCATATGAAATCAGTTTCACAAGTTTCCATTACACTGTTGAACATTCAAGTCCGGTTTAATATTTTATCGCATTTATTTCTTATACATTGTTCTCTTTTTTTCTTTGCTGTTTAACCCAAAGTTTTGATTGATGATTTGTTGCGGCAGACTTACATGTAGAGCAC
The DNA here is from genome assembly GCF_035594125.1 of Scylla paramamosain. Lineage (NCBI taxonomy): Eukaryota > Metazoa > Arthropoda > Malacostraca > Decapoda > Portunidae > Scylla > Scylla paramamosain. The sequence goes on along the minus strand of NC_087164.1, from coordinate 6,676,186 downwards.
GTCATTTATTGTAGATCATGCCTTACACAAGTCTCTTTTCTTTCAAATTTTCCATCACTTTGTCCCTCCATTTTTCTGATCCCTCTTTCTTTACAATCGGAGCTTTTCCTTCTTTTCGTAGTCATTTTACATATCTATACGCCATATAACTAAATAAGTTGAGTTTTGCTTCCTACACTTCCCTTCGCTTTTATGTCCTTTTCCTTTTATTTTTATACTGCTTCATCCTTCGTCATCTCACATACCCACGGTACACTCATTTCTGCCACACTCAGCTGTGTCATGTCCGTCACTTAATCTGGTTTCAAAAAGTATTGCTTGTCTTAGTATGACAGGAAACGTTCCCTTTCACATTAAATTGCTGATATATCTTCCCATTCCTTCTGTGGTATAGTCAGTCTTCGTGACCTTACCACATCTATGCAGCCCCGATCATTATAATTGATCAGAGATAGTTAATGATTTCACTGCTGGCACGGATATCAAAGGATTTTATTTATTTATAAAAGTTTACTTTATTTAATTATTTATTCTATTTATATTTTCTCTAGCTACATAACTCCTGCCTAGTTTTTATATATATATATATATATATATATATATATATATATATATATATATATATATATATATATATATATATATATATATATATATATATATATATATGATGGATATCGAGAGGCCTGCTGCTAAGTTTATACTTGTAAGGCTGAATACTCACGCTGATGGAATTGTAAGAATAAAACGCGATGTATTTCATTGAGACATTGCCCTATGTCTGGAGATCAAGAAACCAAATGAAGTGGTTACATCGTGAGTCAGAACAAGGAAAAAAAAAAAAAAAAAAAAAAAAAAATATATATATATATATATATATATATATATATATATATATATATATATATATATATATATATATATATATATATATATATATATATATATATATATATATATATATATATATATATATATATATATATATATATATATAGTTGTTTGTTTACCCGTTTCTTAAATTTAATTCTTTAATTCAATTCATCTGATATATCATTTATATTTTATTTTCCGTTATCGTAACACCCGCGTTGTATTTCATCCTCTCCCCAGATATTGTTCTGAAACCACTTTTGGTTTCTCTTTTCTCTTAATTTTTCTTCTTGGCTTTTCAGTTCCCTTCACCTTTCTGGCATGTTTCAAGCTTTCACTGTCTCGAATAATGGCTTTGTTCCTTACGTCTTCCTTCCGACACTCTCATATTACTTCCTAGTTCCCTTTCTTAATTGAGGTTAACTTCCACTTGTATCTCTCCCTTTCTCTCGCTTGCTTTCATTTTTTCCTCCATCCACTGTCCTACATGTCCAGTCTTCCTCTTCATTTTCCATTTAATTTAAACAGATACGGATGTGGACGGAGAATAAGCAGGCCAGCTAGCCAGAAATGTATTAGATGAAAGAGGCTTCAGCGGGAGGGAAGGGAATGCTCAGTTGTGGGAACATCCATTAAGCATAGGGGAAGTGTGTGTGTGTGTGTGTGTGTGTGTGTGTGTGTGTGTGTGTGTGTGTAACACCCATATCTTACTAACCTATCTCGTAGGGGACTACCTATCTCGTGGGGACTACGAGAGATTCAAGGAGATGGACTGCGTACGTCATTACCACTCTAACCGACACAATGAAACACTATTTTCTACTAGCATTTGTCGATATGCCATGAATACCTTTCCGCCTGTCCCACTTGCAACCTGTGTCTTATAAAGTTTTTCTTCCATGTTATTTACGGGACTCAATCATATGAGTGAATCATGCCTCTACACTAACTCAAGCTATTATGTTCTTTACAGTTTTTGTAACTCTCATCTCCAAGAAATATCTTATAGGTCTTCGCAAGTTATTAAGATTTTCTTTCCTGTTTTCAAGTGTGGATGTTGTCGACAGTAACAATAAGTCACCGAAATATAAAAAAAATCCATGAAAACAACTCGGATATCTTCCTTTCTGCCTATTTTCTGTTCCACCTCCTTCCTTCCTTCCTGTGTGATCCCAACAACACACCACAGGAAATACTGTACAAGGGTGTTGGTGTCATTGTATCCTTTGTAGTTGTGTCTTCGCTGGACTGGACGTGCAACTCATCTTTATATTTATTGCCTATCCACACGAAGTAGTTTATACAAGAGAGAGAGAGAGAGAGAGAGAGAGAGAGAGAGAGAGAGAGAGAGAGAGAGAGAGAGAGAGAGAGAGAGAGAGAGAGAGAGAGAGAGAGAGAGAGAGAGAGAGAGAGAGAGAGAGAGAGAGAGAGAGAAAGTCCTTTGTAACAAGGGAACACTTTGTATTGATTTTCACTTTCAAGCTAACCGAACATGCAGGATAGCTAATTTTCTTATACTAAGAAAAGTAACTCAATTAACTGTTGCCTAATGCAATAGTTCAAACATCAATCAACGGGGTTTGTCAGAAATATAACCCACACAAGAATTTCCTCTGAAAGCTTTAAATGAACTAAGACAAAATTCCCAATTATTTTCTTTGGTTTCAATTCAGTTCAATTATTTTTTTTATTGTCATAAGCATAAACATTATATTAAAAGGTTAAATTACATGCATTACATAAACATATGTCAATAATTTGCTTGACAATGAGGACTGATACCTTATGGTATATTTTGCCCTCCTCTCTACAATTTACTCAATTTATAATTTGTGGGCTAATTTATTATATATATATATATATATATATATATATATATATATATATATATATATATATATATATATATATATATATATATATATATATATATATATATATATATATATATATATATATAATTTTTTTTTTTTTTTTTGCTACCTCCAATAATTTTGATTTATAATAAAACTACCTGTTATCATTTACATATTAATTAAATATCTTTTGATTCTATACTTGTATGTTGGTAAAGAACAATAATGCTCTACCTTCCCTGCCATTTCATTCCATAGACGAGTTGCTTTAAATCTAAATGTTTTGTGTATCATCGTTGTTCTGCCTTGTGGTAGACGAAGATTAACTTTATGTCTATGAGTGGATATCCTCACTGGTGGTAAACATGTCCCTCAGTGCTCGCGGAACCAACTGTTTTACATATTTGTACATTAATTTTGCAACACGATATATATAAACTTGGGAAAATGGTAATATTTTAGTCTTTTTAAACAATGAGGCAGAGTGATCCCTGGGTCTTGAAGATGTGATAACTCGCATTGATCTCTTTCGTAATTTTAAAACCTGCTTAATATAATCAGCATATACATATATATACATATATATATATATATATATATATATATATATATATATATATATATATATATATATATATATATATATATATATATATATATATATATATATATATATATATATATATATATATATATATATATATATATATATGCTCAACTAGCTATCACATTCAATGAGATATGTATTAGAGAAAGACTCCTGCCCATATACACCCTTAATATATATATATATATATATATATATATATATATATATATATATATATATATATATATATATATATATATATATATATATATATATATATATATATATATATATATATATATATATATATATATATATATATATATATATATATATATATATATATATATATATATATATATATATATATATATATATATATATATATATATATATATATATATATATATATATATATATATATATATATATATATATATATATATATAATCATTAGCTGTACCCCAAACTTCTACCCCGTAGGTAATATATAAATATATAAAACTATTGTATAGTGTTGCTAAAATTGTGGTGTATGAAAATTTCCTGGCTTTACACAAGATCCCAATACTTTTTGCAATTTTATTTTTTTATGCAATTAATATGGTGTGACCAATACAGTCTATTGTCAGTAATTACTCCTAAAAATTTCGTTGAATCAACATTCTTTAACTTAACCTGGTCTATGTAAACATTTAATGAATTATTTTTATCAATTTTACCTTTATTCTTGAAAATCATATAAAGAGTTTTTGAGATATTCAATGAGAGTTTATTTGTACGAATCCAATCCATCAACTTTATCAACTCTGAATTTATTAATGTAACCACTTGATCAATATAAGAACCTTTAAGAAACAAATTTGTGTATATGGAAAAAGTATTGGTAACAAGAACGTTGAAATGTAAGCAATGTCGTCAATATATATCAAGAACAATAACGGTCTCAAAATCGACCCTTGTGGAACAGCAGACACAATTTGTAAGGAGTTTGATTTCACTTCATTAAACAATACATATTGATATCTGTTTGTTAGGTAACTTTTTATCCATGTATTACCTTTGGAGACAGAATGAGCACAACACTTAAATAGACTTAACGCTATTACAAAAAGATTTGCTGAACGTAACAGTAGATCTACCACCTGGCAAAGAGCACTGCTGGGAAACGTACTTGCTAACCTGTTTCATTTTAAAAGAATTAACAATGAAGAGAAAAAAAAAAAGGAAGAAAGAACGAAAGAAATTAAGAAAATAAGAAAGAAAATTATGATAAAATAACAGCAATAACAACAGCAGCAGCAGCAACAACAATAATAATAAAACGACATATATAATTATGCTGATAAGTATTCTCAGAAATATAAATTATAATTTATATTTCTAAGAATACTTGGCCTGTTTGTTTGCCCTCAGGTTCTACAGTAGGGCTATACAACCATCCTCCAACGCGGAATGGTCGCTAAACCTCGTAAATAGTAAGGGAATCAAAAGAATTCCGACTCCATTAAAAGTTATCTGCAAAAAGGAGGAGGAGAGAGGAACAGAGTGAGTCTGGCTAGCAGATTTCTTTCAATACTGTTCGCACGTATTGCTACGAAACAACACGGTTTTTGTGATCAGGAGTAGCGCACTCCCTCTATTTTCTTTTCAGCGCGGAATTTTATGGATCATTATTGCATATATCAGTGTTGCAAACCACCACCACTACCACCGCCGCCACTACTACTACTACTACTATCACTACTACTACTACAACTACAACAACTACTACTACTACTACTACTACTACTACTACTACTACTACTACTATTACTACTACTACTACTACTACTACTACTACTTCTATTACTACTACTACTATTACTACTATAATAATAATAATAATAATAATAATAATAATAATAATAATAATAATAATAATAATAATAATATTATTAATACCAACATCAACAACAACAACAACAACAACAACAACAACAACAACAACAACAACATCAATAATAATAATGATAATAATAATAATAATAATAATAATAATAATAATAATAATAATAATAATAATAATAATAATAATAATAGAAAATGATACCAAGATTACTCTTGCGGCGGGGACGTGCAACTACTACAATAACAACAACAACAACAACAACAACAACAACAACAACAACAACAATAACAACAATAATAAAAATAATAATAATAGAAAATAATAACAAGATTATTCTTATGACAATGACTCTGGCGTGTGGAATAGTCCAGAGACAGTGGAGGGAGTGGAGGGAATGGTGGTATGGCAGCGTTTTCGCCGCGTCCCTTCCCAGCCCTTCATCAGCCGGGACTGTCAATGGTCGACTAATTCTAGCAAGTTATGCCTTTGTTACACATTATTCATGCCCGCAGCTCCTCCAGGAGTGATTGGGCTCCATCTAGGCCACACTTTCAATCACAAACTTTTCTTCCTTCATCACCTTCGTCACGTAATTGTGATGGAACGCGTCCTTTTTCCTCACGTCATGAAGAAAATCACTATTCATGATTTTAAGAAGACACGGAAACATGACACAGAACACTGAATAGTTCTGGTTTACCTTTTTTTAATTAAACAAAATGTGCTGCATTAACTAAAATTCAGTGCAATGTCTTTATAACTTAAAATGACATTGCGATATATATAAAACATGTGATTTGAAGAGATTCATGCTGTTGAACAAAAGTAAATTAAATAAGGAGTCCTCAACTACAAATACACTGCTAGCGAGTTTTCACTTTATAAACTATGAAAGAGATGAAGCTTGAGGGATGACTATGCACAGCCAAACTCTACAACAATAAATAAATGAATTTTACACACACACCACGACAAAATAAATGCATGTCGCTATTGTCTTCATAATAGAAAATATAAATAACAGAAAATTATTTAAAACCTGCATGAATTACTGTATTTTTGCAGGTAATAAATTTATGTAATTTAAACTGTTGCACAGGCAGGCACTCAAGCCGACCCTTTTAAGCTTTAGTTAGTTAGACTCATGTGACTCCAGCCTAGGAGACCAGTCGAAAGCACAGGCCCACGCGGTGTGTGTGTGTGTGTGTGTGTGTGTGTGTGTGTGTGTGTGTGTGTGTGTGTGTGTGTGTGTGTGTGTGTGTGTTCATTTTGTTGTCGACTTCCATACAGTAAACATATGTATTTTCTAACTCATTTACTTAAAAGTTTCATAAAGTTATCAGTCCAGTCAGGTGCTAAGTATTGTTTATTTCAACACTATACCAATGAATTACATCAACCAAAAATATATACACATTCAGAATTTCACTACTCTGAAAAATAGTGAAGCCATTACAACTTTGCTGTTGACGTCCCATAAATGGAAGTTTACAAACCTTTCAGCTCTACTTTACCGTAATGGCATACACGCGTAGTCGCACCGCTTTTAGTGTCCTACGTAAATAGTTGCAGATATTGAAATCTCGCTAATGCATCAAAAGTATAAATACCTCGTGTACCACTCGGGTGGAGGCGGGATGTCATTACATAACACTGACGAGTGTCGAAATGTGTATGAGTAAGCTAATTAATCTTATTTCCAGGTTGTCAGATTTACACCATTCAACAATATTAAGGCCTTGGAAACTCAGGTGAGTCTGGGTTTACAACACGTTATCTTTGTGACTCAAAAATTACAACCAAACGGAAATCGTGAATTTACATAAATGTTACCCTGGAAGGTGTCGACATGCCATTAAACATTCGAGTGAATCATATTCGACATAGTGATCTCGTTAGTTTTAGATTACGCAGGATTCACCTCATTAGAGACATTAGTAAAATATTCCTACGTCCGTCTCGCAGGTAATTTCAACTAATCTTTCGATGCGTTCTAAAAATATTACTACTACTTCTCACGGCTACATTTCTTACTGTACCTTACCATCACAATCACTATGAGCTCTGACACTGTACTAATTAAAGCTCTAATCTCCGCTATCACTTAAGAAGTCCCTCTCTCTTCCTGATTTCTTTACTAACACAGCAATCGTTACTGCCGCGATTACCAACACATTCTTCTCTACAACTGCTGCTAATAACATCACTGTTCATAATTCAACACTAACACTAGCCAACATCAATGACAAGCCTTTAACACTCACCACTACCATCTCTACCATCTAGTCACTTTTATCACCACCACCACCACTACTACTACTACTACTACTACTACTACTACTACTACTACTATCACCACCATTCACTACAATCGCTACCTCTCCAACCCCTCCAGCGATTATTACTGCTGCGTTCCCCTATCTTATTATCATTAACACTATCATATCAACACACTTCCATCTAGTTGTAAGTGTTCTCCAAGGCCCGACGTACAGGGCTACGAATGTTCTCTCACCTTGAACATTTACCTCACGACTCGTTTCTCCTGTAGCCTCACTCCACGCCACAATCAAAAGAGCAAATTATCAAGTAAAATCTTCATCTTTCCACTCACAAATTAGCAATAACAATCACTGCTATGGTATTCTGAATAAGTGTTACATTTGCCTACGCGACGAGTTGTTCACGTTATGGGTTGTTTAGTTACGTGATTCATAGACTCTTCAGGAGTTCCTGGATACATGTTAACAGAGCTGAGTATCGGGCTATGCGGACGTGTGTTCATTGCCCGGACTGCCATACCAACGCACTATCGCGCTGGTAATCTGATGTTACTGCTAAACTCTCCCCTAATTCAAGCAAGGAAAGCTGGAAGACATCATGTTGGTATGTAGTGATTATATATATATATATATATATATATATATATATATATATATATATATATATATATATATATATATATATATATATATATATATATATATATATATATATATATATATATATATTGTAAAGATTTTGTATGTTTGTTATGTAGATGTATGTACAGTTTATAAATAATACAAATGGGTCATATTATCATACTCAACTCTATTCAGACAAAGCCACACCACTTTCACCACTCATATCAGACTACATACAATAAAAAAAATGATAAACCAGCGCCTACCTAACTCAGCACAACCACGCTATTCCACACTTCTTTCCTCATACACTGATGCTGCATAAAATAAATAAATAAATAAATAAATAAATAGAAATAACGCTAGATTTTCCCTCACTTAATTAGAATTATATATGAATTATACTAATCATATCACGCATTCACATATCAAATTTAATCCAACAAAATTATTAAAAATCTTTCAGCTTTATGAGATACAAAGCTAATGTGGACTCAAATGTTTCCCTTTCATTTAAATATCAATGTCAATTATCGTCACGTGTAAAATTCACATTATTAGCGTTATTGATTCGCGCAGCATGCATTTTCCTGGAACATTTTTAAAGGATAGTCTTGTTTCTACTTAGACTTACGCCGACAAAGGCGTGAACGAGGCAGCACAGGGAATAGAAGGTGCGAAGGTCGTCATGTTGCTCCAAATGTCTTAAGTTTTGAAGACTTGCACAAGTTATGTGATTTATGGTGTGTGTGCGTCCGTGTGTGTGTTTGCGTGCGCACCAGAGAGAGAGAGAGAGAGAGAGAAACAGCGGAGCATGATATTCTACACACACACACACACACACACACACACACACACACACACACACACTTAATCCTTCCGAGAATTCTGGACTTCACTAGTTTGAAATTTAGAAAACAAAATCAAGAAAAGAAAGTTAAAAAATATTTCCACAGGAGTCTGAGATGCCAGATTCTCTCTCTCTCTCTCTCTCTCTCTCTCTCTCTCTCTCTCTCTCTCTCTCTCTCTCTCTCTCTCTCTCTCTCTCTCAACAGAATTCATCAGTGTTGTTTGGAACACTCATATCACAAGATATTTAGAGAAACTGAACACTATTAGGTAAATGAATGCTATGTTAAAAAGAAAAAAAAAGAAAACTACAGAGACTTAAAGGATATAAGTACTCACTGACTCCCATCCATAAGATTCAAGGAAAGCTGGAGGGATGATAACGATTTACTTATCTTCAATAAAAATAAGAGAAACCCTTAAATAGATCATATGACCAGCAAGCCGCAGTTTTGAAGCCACAGTCGAACTATGGTGAAGAGATATCTGGCCAGAAAGATGAAACAATGATGCTGGTTTCCGAATGCTGCTGCTGAGTCATGAAATTAGTTATTAGTGGAGGTATGCGTCGAAAACGTACACAAAGGAAAGGAAAATAGATAAATAATTAAACGAAATGTTACAATTTTAGTTAATTGTTATATCATCGGCAGCAGTAGGAGAAGGCAGTAGGCACATGCTGAAACGATAATTACTCCCAGTGAGGTCTAAAGCACTGGATCAGTAGGTGCTGTGAACTTATCATTAAAACCAGCTGTGACCTCACTGAATGTTTCCCTTTTGTGTCTCACAACACAAGGGGTTAGTCTCACCCTGCCCCTCTAAAGACAACTCTATTCCTTCACACAAAACTACAAGTACCTAGTTACACACACACCCTTCACTCAAAATTCAAAATTATCATGGCGACTCCTACACCAGCCTCGGAATCCCCATCTAGGGAGGGGACCACAAATGTCCCCAGGTCGGACTGCTTTTCTAGTATCGACCCTAAATGTCTTGACACTACCTCAACTTTTTCATCATTAACTTCTGCAACATTCGCGGTCATAGATCCAATTTTCAATCTGTAGAACACCACCTCTCCTCTACTAAACCTCATCTTCTTTTCCTCACTGAAACTCACGTGTCTGAGGCAACTGACAGTAGCTTCTTTTTTGTTCCCTCCTTTCTCTATCCTTATTTTCGATCCAAAGCTGGATGTTGCGTTTATGTGCGCAACGACTTAACCTACTCTCATGCCCACGCTCTTGAATCTTCCGAGTTTTCCACCATCTGGCTACGACTACAGAGTCACTCTCAAACTAAATTTATCTGTATTGTATACCTCTCACCTAATTGCTCTGATTATAAGAAATTTTTTGACTACTTAACTTCCAAAGTGGAGCACATTCTGACTCTCTTCCCCTTTGCAGAGATATCCATTCTTGGAAACTTCAATGTTCCCCACCAGCTTTGGCTTTCCTCTACCTTCAATGATCATACTGGTGAACTAGCCTTCAACTCTGCTATCCTCCACGACCTAGAGCAATCGGTACAACATCCTAATCGTATCCCTGACCGTCTTGGAGATACGCCCAACATTCTTGACCCTTTCCTAACCTCTAATTTTTTCTGCTTATGCTGTTATCTTGTCTTTTCTTCTCTGTTGTGCACCTTCGATCACAATCTCATATCTGTATCTTGTCCTATGGCTCCAATCCCTCCTTAGGATCCTCTAAGCAGAGGTGCCTCTGGCGTTTTGTCTCTGCTAGTTGGAGGCCTGAGGAGGCATTTTGTTGATTTTCCATGGAATGACTACTGCTTCCGTGTCAGAGACCCTTTTCTGTGTGCCGAGCGCATAACAGAGGTTATAGTGTCTGGCATGAAGGCGTACATTCCTCACTCGTTTTCTCAACCTAAACCTTCCAAACCTTGGTTTAACACAGCCTGTTCTCGTGCTATACATGATACAGAGGTGCCCCACAAAAGGTTCTTCAGCCTTCCATCACCAGAATATCATGCACTTTATGTTTCTGCCCGGAACCATGCCATGTTTGTTCTCCAACTACCCAGAAACTATTTCATTAATAGAAAGTGTCAAAATCTTTCAAGATCTAACTCCCCTCGTGACTTCTGGCATCTAGCCAAAAATATCTCCAATAACTTTGCTTCTTCCTCTTTCTCTCCATTATTCCAACCAAATGACAACACTGCAATCACATCTATCTCTAAAACTGAACTCTTCGCTCAGACCTTTGCTAAAAACTCTACCTTGGACGATTCAAAGCTTGTACCAACCTCTCCTTCATCCTCTGACTACTTTACGCTACCTATTAAAATTCTTTGCAATGATGTTTTCCGCTGGCCTAAACCCTGGAACCCTTATGGATCTGATGGGGTCCCTCCTATTGTTCTCCGAAACTGCGCCTCCGTGCTTGCACCTTGCCTAGTCAAACTCTTTCAACTCTGTCTGTCAACATCTACCTTTCCTTCTTGCTGGAAGTTTGCCTACATTCAGCCTGTTCCTAAAAAGGGTGACCGCTCTAATCCCTCAAATACCGTCCTATTGCTTCAATTTCCTGCCTATTTAAAGTTTTTGAATCTATCCTCAACAGGAATATTCTTAAACATCGATCACTTCATAACCTTATATCTGATCGCCAGTATGGGTTCCGTCAAGGCCGCTCTGCTGGTGATCTTCTGGCTTTCCTTACTGAGTCTTGGTCATCCTCTTTTAGAGATTTTGGTGAAACTTTCGCTATTGCCTTTGACATATCAAAAGCTTGTGATAGAGTCTAGCACAAAGCTTTGATTTCTAAACTACCCTCCTACGGCTTCTATCCTTCTCTCTGTAACTTCATCTCAAGTTTCCTTTCTGACCGTTCCATTGTTGCTGTGGTAGACGGTTACTGTTCTTCTCCTAAATCTGTTAAAAGTGGTGTTCCTCAAGGTTTTGTCCTGTCACCCACTCTCTTCCTATTATTCATCAATGATCTTCTAAACCAAACTTCTTTCCCTATCCACTCCTACGCTGATGATACCACCCAGCACTTTTCCACGTCTTTTCATAGATGTCCAACCCTTCAAGAGGTTTCCGCTGGCCTAAACCCTGGAAGGCTTATAGATCTGATGGGGTCCCTCCTATTGTTCTCTGAGGCTGCACCTCCGTGCTTGCACCTTGCCTAGTCAAAATTGTATTTCACGCAAGGAAGCCACATAACATCTGACTTCTGATCTCTCTAAAATTTATAATTGGGGCAGAGCAAACCTGGTATTGTTCATTGCCACAAGAACTCAATTCCTCCATCTATCAACTCGACACAACCTTTCAGACAACTATCCCCTCTTCTTCAATAACACTCAACTGTCCCTCTCTTCTTCAATGACACTCAACTGTCCCCTTCTTCTAAACTGAACATCCTCGGTCTGTCCTTTTCTTATAATCTAAACTAGAAATTTCACATCTCATTTCTAGCTAAAACAGGTTCTGTGAAGCTAGGCGTTCTGAGACGTCTCCGCCAGTTTTTCTCACCTCCCCAGCTGCTATCCGTCCTTATCCGTCCATGTATGGAATATGCTTCACATGTCTGGGGGGGTTCCACTCATACCGCTCTTTTAGACAGGGTGAAATCAAAAGCTTTTCGTCTCATCAACTTCTCTCCCCTAACTGACTGTCTTCAGCCACTTTCTCATCGCCGCAATGTTGCATCTCTAGTTATCTTCTACCGCTATTTTCATGCTAACTGCTCTTCTGATCTTGCTAACTTCCTTCCACGGCTTCGCTGCACAAGACTTTCTTTTTTCTTTTCTCTCACCCTCTCTAATGCAAGAGTTAACTAGTATTCTCAATCATTCATCCCTTTCTCTGGTAAACTCTGGAACTCCCTGCCTGCTTCTGTATATCCACCCTCCTATGACTTGAATTCCTTTATGAGGGAAGTTTCTTGATCGACATAACCAAACTCACAGAAGTTCTATATAGGCCTCTTTGTTACTAGAGGTCAGTTACCAATCATCTCTTCAACACACGGCATTTCTCGGCATTATCTGACATGACATCCATTCCCACTGGAATTATAAACAACGGAAGAAACGTTGCAACGTGTATCCTCTATATTCAGTTTAAACATTGTGAAGATCCCCTGCTATCTTTCAACTGTTCAGACGTTGTTTCCCTGAAATCAGCAAGATACAGCTTCATAGACACTCGTCTCATCTTCCAAAATTTTAGTTTTCGTCTTATCTTCCGAAATTTTAGCTATACTAACAATCATTTGCTACAATTAAGATTACAGGGTCGTTCGCCAATGGGAATCTAACTTGGAATCTTCAAATGTCAACTTGAAGTTACTCATCTTTGATCGAGTTTGACATTCTTTATAATATCCATGATTTTCGCTTCAAAATATCAGATGTATAAAGGTGTTTCAAGTAATTAAATTTTATTGTCATTACGTACTTCAATACAAACTTGAACAACGTAGCCAAAGTACCAAGTGGTGATCCGAGTCTTCATGCGACTGATTTCAGCATATGTATGTATGACCCTTATGACCGTTGAATCGTACCATGTGTTTGATCCTTCATTCATCACGTATTTTCAGAGGAGGAGGAGTCTTACGTCTTATCAGTAATTTTAAATGACTCAGTTTTCAGCTTATAAATCCCATTTTCACGATTCCTTTGATCTGCCTGAATGCGTTTCCTGCCTCAATATTACCAGTTCTTACCCAAATTCTTTATCATAAGACTTTTCATTCGTTTTCTATTCTACCTGTTGCAAAAAAATATAAATAAATAAAATAAAATAAATAATTAAATAAAATAAATAAATAAATAAATAATTAATTAATTAATAATGTATTCCTTCCTACATCTTTTTTACTAATAAATTCTAAAAGGGATTGCACGCCTCGTTTATAGTTTCCTGAAAATTATATAACTCTTCTTGAAGAAAAACCATAATCCTTTAGAGAAAGAAGTGACATGCCTTTTGGGAAATCTTCATTAATGTCTTTAGAGAAGAGTTACGTGCATCCAGCTATTAATGGTGTGCTTAGCTTCGATAACAAAGATATTGGTGGTGGTGGTGGTGGTGGTAGTAGTAGTAGTAGTAGTAGTAGTAGTAGTAGTAGTAGTAGTAGTAGAGGTAGTAGAGGTAGTAGTAGTAGTAGTAGTAGTAGTAGTAGTAATAGTAGAGATGGTGGTGGTGGTGGTAGCAGTAGTAGTAGTAGTAGTAGTAGTAGTAGTAGTAGTAGTAGTAGTAGAGGTGGTAGTAGTAGTAGTAGTAGTAGTAGTAGTAGTAGTAGTAGTAGTAGTAGTAGTAGTAGTAGTAGTAGTAGAAGTAGTAGGAGTAGTAGTAGTAGTAGTAGTAGTAGTAGTAGCAGCAGCAACAGTAGCAGAGGTGGCAGTAGTAGTAGTAGTAGTAGTAGAAATAGTTGTTGTTGTTGCTGTTGTTAATGTTGTTATAATAGTAATGGTAGCGGTGGTGGTATTAACAACATTAGAAATACCAATGTAAACAGCTATAAGTACTTTCAGTAGTAATAACACATAAAACTAATTTGCGGGTGCTGTAGCAGTGGTGGTGGTTTTGGTGGCAGTACAACAGAAGTTGCCTGCATTCGTCGTTAGGTTGATGCAGTGGCTTGGACACGATGACTAACCCTACACTTTTCTTTTTACTTATTCTTACATTTTGCATGACAATAGCTTATCATTAAACCCAGCTGTGACCTCACTGAACGTTTCCCTTTGTGTCTCACAACACAAGGGGGCAGTCACAGCCTGCCCTCTAAAGACAACTCTCTTCCTCCACACAAAACTACAAGCACCTAATAACACACACACCCTTCACTCAAAAATTTCAAAATTTATTATGGCGACTCCTACACCAGCCTCGGAGTCCCCATCTGGGGAGGGGACCATAAATGTCCCCAGGTCGGACTGCCTTTTTGTCGACGACCCTAAGTGTCTTGACACCCCTCTCAACTTTTTCTTCATTAACTTCTGCAACATTTGCGGTCTAAGATCTAATTTTCAATCTGTAGAACACCACCTCTCCTCTTCTAAACCTCATTTTCTTTCTGGTGTCTGAGGCAACTGACAGTAGCCCCTTTTCTGTTCCCTCCTACTTTCTCTATCCTCATTTTCGATCCAAAGCTGGATGTTGCGTTTATGTGCACAATGACTTAACCTGCTCTCGTCCCCACGCTCTTCAATCTTCCGAGTTTTCCACCATCTGGCTACGACTACACAGTCACTCTCAAACTAAATTTATCTGTGCTGTATACCTCTCACCTAACTCCTCTGACTACAAGAAATTCTTTGACTACTTAACTTCCAAAGTGGAGCACATTCTGACCCTCTTCCCTTTTGCAGAGATCTCCATTCTTGGAGACTTCAATGTTCACCACCAGCTTTGGCTTTCCTTTCCCTTCTCTGACCATCCTGGTGAACTAGCCTTCAACTTTGCTATCCTTCACGACCTAGAGCAATTGGTGCAACACCCTACCGTCTTGGTGATACGCCCAACATTCTTGACCTTTTCCTGACCTCTAATCCTTCTGCTTATGCTGTCAGCCTTTCTTCTCCGTTAGGCTCCTCCGATCAGTCTTATATCTGTATTTTGTCCTATCGCTCCAATTCCTCCTCAGGATCCCCCTAAGCGAAGGTGCCTCTGACGTTTTGCCTCTGCTAATTGGGGGGACCTGAAGAGGTATTTTGCTGATTTTCCTTGGAATGACTACTGCTTCCGTGTCAAAGACCCGTCTTTGTGTGCTGAGCGCATAACAGATGTGATAGTGTCTGGCATGGAGGCGTACATTCATCACTCTTTTTCTCGACCTAAACCTTCCAAACCTTGGTTTAACACAGCTTGTTCTCGTGCTATACATGATAAAGAGGTGACCCACAAAAGGTACTTAAGCCTTCCATCACCAGAATCTCATGCACTGTATATTTCTGCCTGGAACCATGCCAAGTCTGTTCTCCAACTAGCTAAAAATTCCTTCATTAACAGAAAGTGTCAAAACCTTTCAAGATCTAACTCTCCTCGTGACTTCTGGCATCTAGCCAAAAATATCTCCAATAACTGCTTCTTCTTCTTTCCCTCCTTTATTTCAACCAGATGGCACCACTACTGTCACATCTATTTCTAAAGCTGAACTCTTCGCTCAAACCTTTGCTAAAAACTCTACCTTAGACGATTCTGGGCTTGTTCCTCCCTCTCTTCCACAATCTGACTACTTCATGCTACCTACTAAAATTCTTTGCAGTGATGTTTTCTTTTCCATGCCCTTGCTGGCCTAAACCGTCGGCTTATGGACCTGATGGGGTCCCTCCTATTGTTCTCCGAAACTGTACCTCTGTGCTTGCACCTTGCCTAGTCAAACTCTTTCAGCTCTGTATGTCAACATCTACCTTTCCTTCTTGCTGGAAGTTTGCCTACATTCAGCCTGTTGCTAAAAAGGGTGACCGTTCTAATCCCTCAAACCACCGTCCTATTGCTTTAATTTCCTGCCTGTCTAAAGTTTTTGAACCTATCCTCAACAGGAAGATTCTTAAACATCTATCACTTCACAACCTTCTATCTGATTGCCAGTATGGTTTCCGTCAAGGCCGCTCTACTGGTGATCTTCTGGCTTTCCTTACTGAGTCTTGGTCATCCTCTTTTACAGATTTTGGTAAAACTTTTGCTGTTGCCTTGGATACATCAAAAGCTTTTGATAGAGTCTGGCACAAAGCTTTGATTTCCAAACTAACCTCCTACGGCCTCTATCCTTCTCTCTCTAACTTCATCTCAAGGTTCCTTTCTGACCGTTCTATTGCTGCTGTGGTAGACGGTCACTGTTCTTCTCCTAAATCCATTAACAGTGGTGTTCCTCAGGGTTCTGTCCTGTCACCCACTCTCTTCTTATTATTCAAGAATGATCTTCTAAACCAAACTCCTTGTCCTATCCACTCCTACGCTGATGATACCACCCTGCACTTTTCCACGTCTTTTCATAGACGTCAAACCCTTCAGGAAGTAAACATTTCACGCAGGGAAGCCACAGAACACTTCACTTCTGATCTTTCTAAAATTTCTGATTGGGGCAGAGCAAACTTGGTATTGTTCAATGCCTCAAAAACTTAATTTCTCCATCTATCAACTCGACACAATCTTCCAGACAACTATCCCCTCTTCTTCAGTGACACTCAACTGTCCCTCTCTTCTACACTGAACATCCTCGGTCTGTCCGTTACTTATAATCTGAACTGGAAACTTCACATCTTATCTCTAGCTAAAACAGCTTCTATGAAGTTATGTGTTCTGAGACGTATCCACCAGTTTTTCTCATCGCCCCCTCTCCCCAGCTGCTAACTCTGTACAATGGCTTTATCCGTCCATGTAAGGAGTATGCTTCACATGTCTGGGGGAGGTTCCACTCATACTGCTCTTCTAGACAGGGTGAAATCAAAAGCTTTTCGTCTCATCAACTCCTCTCCTCTAACTGACTCTCTTCAGCCTCTCTCTCATCGCCGCAATGTTGCATCTCTAGCTGTCTTCTACTGATATTTTCACGCTAACTGCTCTTCTGATCTTGCTAACTGCATGCCTCCCCTCCTCCCGCGGTCTCGCTGCACCACACTTTCTTCTTTCTCTCACCCCTATTCTGTCCACCTCTCTAACGCAAGAGTTAACCAGTATTCTCAGTCATTCATCCCTTTCTCTGGTAAACTCTGGAACTCCCTGCCTGCTTCTGTATTTCCACCTTCCTATGACTTGAATTCCTTCAAGAGGGAGGTTTCAAGACACTTATCCTTCAATTTTTGACTACCGCTTTGGACCCTTTATATGGGACTGGAATTTCAGTGGGCATTTTTTTTATTGGAGTTTTGTTGCCCTTGGTCAGTGTCCCTCCTACATAAAAAGAAAAAAAAAATAGCATGAGAAAACCGACACCAATATGATCTTAAACTAAATTACTACAATACTATAAAGTAAATCTGAAGTGGCGATTCATCACACACACACACACACACACACAAATAAATCTACAAAAAACGAGCATGCAAATATTTGTTGTTAACATGACAAGGTAGACTTTCAGAGTTCACCTCTCAACATCGTTGCAGTTGCTCTACATCAGGTCAACACTCAATGTGCCTCGACCCAAAACACTGCACAGCGCGCAAGCACCCTCGGGACTAAGGCTGGAGGGAAACACTTTCACTGACCATGTTATACGTTTTTTTTTTTTCTTCTTTTTTTCCTGAATTCAAAAAAATAAAAATAAATAAATAAATAGATAAAATAAACAAATAAATGATTTTTTTTTTCCCCATGATATGAAATCCCGGTATGGTTACATATGTCACAATTATGCTGCATGACCAAGTATTTATTTTTTTGTAATCTAAAAATCCAGATACAACAAGATAATGGAATCTGTCAGGCAGTCACTGCAAGCATGATCTGTCAATTTTTAATAGGTTGGCACTGTGAGGATATTTTACTACATCAATATTTTCCATGTTTACCTAACCGAACATTATATTCCTGAACTTAATGCCCGGCATCCAAATTTTTATTTTTTTTTCTTATTTTAATTCTTCAATGACAGCAATAGCTATTCTAGCCAGGCAGCCGCGCTAGCTTTTTCCCTTTGGAGTCATCCCACAGCAAATAAATATAAAGCTCAACTCCCGCCCACCTCCCGGCGCCACCTCCGCTCCGCCGCTTCGCCTGTCACTGTACAAGATATGCAGGATACTTTATCTGCAAACGTGTATAAACTAGTTCTGCGAGAGATGGAAATTATGTATAAAAGTTTATTCCACACTATTACTTTCCTCATGACGCACAATACAGTACACACAACACTTGTGACATTTGTGGCTTACATCCCCATTTTTAATAATATATTTGGAGCGCTTTCTGTTGGCAGGAAAGGTGCATGTATGTCCTACTGGCAGCAAATTCGATAAATGTTACCCTGCCACGCATAATTTACGCTAATGTTTGGGTGCCTGGGGTTTGTCTCTCTCTCTCTCTCTCTCTCTCTCTCTCTCTCTCTCTCTCTCTCTCTCTCTCTCTCTCTCTCTCTCTCTCTCTCTGCCAGTACTCACATTCTGTTTTCCCTTATTTTTCTGTTTAGTCTGTTCCCTTGCGTTAATCGATCACGTCTCTCTCTCTCTCTCTCTCTCTCTCTCTCTCTCTCTCTCTCTCTCTCTCTCTCTCTCTCTCTCTCTCTCATGTTAAATGAAAGTAACGTCATTGTGTGTGTGTGTGTGTGTGTGTGTGTGTGTGTGTGTGTGTGTGTGTGTGTGTGTGTGTGTGTGTGTGTGTGTGTGTGTGTGTGTGTGAGAGAGAGAGAGAGAGAGAGAGAGAGAGAGAGAGAGAGAGAGAGAGAGAGAGAGAGAGAGAGAGAGAGAGAGAGAGAGAGAGAGAGAGAGAGAGAGAGAGAGAGAGAAACTTTACGCCAATAGTCAGAAAAATGACAATATCGTCCATTTTCTCTTAAGCTATGTATGTATACGTATATATTCACATTTATGTACTCTATCTATATACATAGATGGAGGTATGTATGCATGCATTTATGTACGGAGTGATGGATATGTGTACACACACACACACATATAAGCGCGCGCGCGCGATTTTGTCAGTATAACGGCATGGAGTATAGCCACAACAGTTTTACTCATTGTTGTAAGGATGGGAGGGTATAGTGCAGCCAAACAGAAGCAAAAACCCATCAGTGTTTTCCGTCTCCGTTTGGGAAGGAAATTATTTTCCTTTTTCTTTCAAGTGTATGAGTTTTATTTATCATTCGCGCCATACAGTTATGAAGCAAAGGAACACATTTAGACATCTAAGAAGCATGCCAAATATTAGCACGACATGGTTAAAACATCGACATTAGTAGCATGGACATCGAATGAAGATTGTACTTGTTTTTATGCGACATCAGTTTCAAAAGATATGCTCTTTTCATATATGCCACACTTTGTACACTCAGTAATTTTCCAGATTAAAAAATAAGCCAATTAAAAAAGATAAGGATATAGATTTCCAGTTAAAGGTGCAGCAAGACCTACAGTTATGTGATCAATGTTGTTGTACTCGATGGACGGTAAAGGGTTTTTAGTAGCTATTTCACTATATTTATTTCGGTGAATCATACATACGATATAAACATGAAACCAGACGAATAATATCGTTAAAACAAAAGATAAAGTGAACGAGTTTAAAATTTATGCGACTGCTCTGGATTTGGCGGGGCAGCTGCGGCTCTGAGGATCACGAACTGGATCCGTGATGGCCAGCTGTTATCCTCCTGCACAAAGCATACAACTTACGTATTACTAATATATATATATATATATATATATATATATATATATATATATATATATATATATATATATATATATATATATATATATATATATATATATATATATATATATATATATATATATATATATATATATATATATATATATATGTGTGTGTGTGTGTGTGTGTGTCATCACTGTACATTAATTAATTGCAACAGTAGTAGTAGTAGTAGTAGTAGTAGTAGTAGTAGTAGTAGTAGTAGTAGTAGTAGTAGTAGTAGTAGTAGTAGTAGTAGTAGTAGTAGTAGTAGAAATAGTAGTAGTGGAAGCAGCAGCAGCAGAAGCAGCAGCAGCAGTAATAGTAGAAGCAGCATTAGCAGTAACAACACTAGCAGCATCAGTAAATAATTCCTCAAAAACCATATTTCTAAAAGATGATACTTTCTGTAGCGGCTATAGGAACGTTTCATGAGGATGAGTGTTGTGGAAAGTCTTGCATAAACATTTTTTTCGGCTTCCGCTGGATGTACCTGTATGTAATCCATGAGACATCCACGACAAGAGCTTTAGTATTCCTGCGGCTGAAGTGGAAATGGAACCCCGAGTGAAGTACACGACTTTATGGATCTCCATTATAAACGCGAGTGTATTACTTTATATATATATATATATATATATATATATATATATATATATATATATATATATATATATATATATATATATATATATATATATATATATATATATATATATATATATATATATATATATATATATGCTGTTATTATTGGTATCAGTGTGCAGTTTGTCCACCACGCGCACTACAAGTACGCCGAGCCCCGCAATGGGAAGAAGTGACGGGATGTATGCTAGGTCAGTAGTTTCGAAATTATGTAATTAATTATAGGAGGAACACATTTCCGCCATCAGCATTCTGTCATATGAATTCGTGACTGCACTAATAATATATGACTAAAAATAACTGCATCAGCACTCAGCTTTTGTAATTCGTTGCAGAGCGATCTAAATCTACTTATCTTGCCATTCTTCCTACCATTTTTATAGAAGAAAGAACATATCTCGAGAATGTACACTTTAGAAGAGGAAGGAATTCGTGCTGCTGTAGAGTGGGGATGGTGTGCGTCAGGGGAGGGAATACTGACTGACTGACCGAATGATGAATGTTGGCGTCGAAAACGGCACAGTCGCATTAGCAGCGCCACAGATGAAGCCAGCAGAGGGTTTTGGCTGCGATAGGTCATTAGAGGAACATGGGCGGTGTCAAACTGCAGAAAAATTGTTAGAGTAAAGGTTGGTGCTGTTTGCAGAAAATATAACGCTGCCTTCAAATAACTGATAACATCATGATGGTGGGAACATTGCACTCTATCACTCTGCATAGTGATATAGCGATTCATTCTGGTGCACTTATGCAGTTTATTTCAGAACCTTTTAGGGAATATGTAATGAAATTCTGTAATAACATGACTTTCAGACACCGAGAGCAGATAATCATGAACCATCAACGCATGAATGTGCATAGTAAACAAAGTCCGAATTACCGTTAAAGTGGACATAAACGAAACACATCACAAAATAGGACCTTGGCTAAAATCGATTAACAGCAAAATTCCATGAGGCTCCTCATTTTGACCCATTGTCGACAAGGTCACTTCATCTGTCCCTGCTTCAGTAGCGTGTTAATCTATCTTTGCTAAGAAGCAATCGGCAGACCTAACTCAGCAATGCACATTGCACGACAGAGTACTAACCAATGAAAATCGAAGAAAGGTCACGCCTATCACCATACTCCTGCACCCCAGATAATGATATTGGCGTGTGTGTGTGGGGGGAGGGGGGTTGGGGGGGACAGGGAATTGAGACCGTGACCACACTGATCCAAGGCGGGCATTTGACGATCTCCATACGAGTCTCACCAGTAATCGTAAAGCTACCGAAAATACTTATAACGAAGCACTGTGAATATGGCACCTACAAAATATTTTCTTAAAATCATAAGGAATTTTACTCCCCTCTCTGCAGAGACTAAGAAAACTAGAACAACCATGCGTTGGAGATAGTGATTCCACAGTGTGTGATGCACGATTAAGAAACTTAAAGATTCGACACTAAATTATTGTAACGGTACGCGGACACTAGAAAGTTATGAAAAGCAGTCCTAAATTTTATTAATTAATCCAGTAATCACCGTTACCTGTTTTATATATATATATATATATATATATATATATATATATATATATATATATATATATATATATATATATATATATATATATATATATATATATATATATATATATATATATATATATATATATATATATATATATATATATATATATATATATATATATATAAACGTACAACAGTTAACTCTTTAGAGCTTTTACACATGCATCACACACCACGGAATTACTAGTACTAGGAGGAGCACGTGAATGTTCTAGTTAGAGTCCTCAGTCTTTGCAGAGAACAGAGTAAAGTCCTTTATGATTTTGAGAAAAAAATTTAGACACCCCATTCACAATGTATCGATAGGGATCTTCTTAGAGGAGTTATGCGACCTTTGGGATGCCTGAAAGCGCCTCCCCGTATAGGAAGCAGCGTCCTCGGATCAAAATTTACGACTTTGGATGAATAGGTAACTGTTTGGGGTTTAATACATATAAGCAAAGGTAGCGAGACATAAGGAGAATGCCGAGATTTCTTAAAACATGCATCGATTTTGGAAAAGATGAAGAATATTTGTCTAACTTTCTCGAAAGTGGATAAACATATTTTGTTCAATGGGTTATTGACGCAATTACTCACCAGCGAAGATTCATGATATATTACATAAGAACTAGTCTGGCTTCGACACTGCTAATGAATGACAACAATACCGATGAAGAAGACGATGCGACATTGGCCTGGAAAACCATTTGGCTCAAGTGATCGATTGCATCCCCGCCAAGTGAGGAGGGAATGAGAGGGGGCAGGGAAGTGGTGAGGGCCGCCGCCTGGCTCACTGCCCAATCCACACACTTCGCAGCCAGCCTGCATTTCCTTCCCGCCTTCCGGAATACACAGTAAGAAAAAGCATCATCTTTGACGTATGTGCGCATCAATATATTATTTTCTTTCATTATCTTCTTTCGACTGATCTCATTAGGGATCGCTTCAAAGGATCACCCATCCCCAC
The DNA here is from genome assembly GCF_035594125.1 of Scylla paramamosain. Classification (NCBI taxonomy): domain Eukaryota; kingdom Metazoa; phylum Arthropoda; class Malacostraca; order Decapoda; family Portunidae; genus Scylla; species Scylla paramamosain. The sequence goes on along the minus strand of NC_087164.1, from coordinate 6,652,704 downwards.
CACTCTGTCTTCTTCGTATTCTGTTATCACCCACATGACTTCCTTCACTGGATCCACAAACCTCTTCAACATTCCTTTCTTTCTCTTACCTGGTGAGCCCAAGTCCAACATTTTCCTACCCACGTACTCCTCATCTCTCCTCTAACACATGGCCAAATCATCTCTGCCTGCCTCTCTAGCTTTGTACTCAAACCTACGTGTGTGCATTGTCTAAAGTCCTAGTTTCCAGTTGCTTACGATCCTAGTCATCCCAAAAAAAAAAAAAAAAAAAAAAACATGTTTGATGCTGATACTTCCAACTCTACTATTTATCTTTTTACCCATAGTATGTCCTGTCAGCACGTATCAGCATAACGTGCAACATGCAAGGTCTTAATACTATGTCGTAAACATTCCTGTTCATTCTTGCAGAAGCCCTTCAGTCAAATACTTCTCTTGTCACCCTCCTCCATCCATTCCATGTAACCTGCATTATATTCTTTATTTCTCTATCGTACACTTTATTCCTTTGAGCAGTTAATCCCAAGCATTTCAATGAGTCGACCTTCGCTACCTCACAGATTTTCACACACTCTCTTTAATATACAGGCATCACGCCTATATCTTGGTTCCTTTTCATTTCCCCTTTTTTCCAATGCATATCTCTATCTCTATCTATTCTCGGCGCTCATCAAAATTAATATCAGTGTTCACGGGAAGGCCTATAAAATTTAATTTAAGTTTTTCCTTTTTGGAAGTATTCAAAGTTGGTCATTGGTGCAACCCAACCTCTACGTTGCAACCCTCACTTATTCCTGCTGCATACTTCAATTTTGTTGCACTTTCCTCCTTCTCTACCATTTTCTATGGTACTGCCCATCAAATGCCATTTCCTCTGCCTAGGAAACTTAACTTAAAAACGAGAAATGTAAAATTTCTGGTTTTATGCAGGTCAACGATTTTTGAAGAAAGTATGATCCAATACTTTACAGTTCAAAGTAATTGCCACTACTCTGCTTCATATTAACGAATACATGTATTGTTTTTCGTAACTATCCCGCGTAATCTTGTCTTCAAAGATAAATATTTTTCATCTGCACATAGTGAATTTATTAGTCACTCCCTACAGCACAAAACAAATATATCAGTAGAATGAGTTTTCTTTACAGAATTTAAGAAAGACCTACACTCCTCAGCGGCTACTTCAAGTCATTAGTATTACTAAAGCGTTTACTACTGTTCTTTAAAAAAAAAAAAGCTTTTCTGTCTCAATATTCAAAGTAGGTTAGTTACACTGAAGGCAGACCCGAAGTCAAGACGCTCAATCTATACCAGAGTGCACCTTGATACTGAATTCACGAATCAATGATGCAATGCTGATTTTCAGTGGGAGCTCCTCACATCTGCGTCTGGAAGTGAGACCAGCACGGAAGACTGCGTTCCGCCTTTACCACTCACCATCACAATAAATAACACTCAAAGCTATACATATAACGTGTACACACACACACACACACACACACACACACACACACACACACACACACAAACAAGTACTTTACTGATTAACTGGTATGCGTTGTGTTTCAGCCACTGCGGTATATGCACACACTAGATTACCCTAATATACGTACTACAAAATATTCAACTACCTATTTTACTTTTATCTTGATCTTAGTTTGCATAAGAGAAGAGATATCGTTACTTTTCATGTAACACAAGTGACTCAATGTTCCATAATACAAAGACTGCCTGTGTTATAAGAAAATGTCTGCAGTTATTTTATGTCAAGAATATAATACCCACAGTAAGGTAGAGAGTATTAGCGTTCCTTGTACTGAATGAAAGGCAACAAAGGGTTATTCATTTTACTCAATGACTCTAGTCAGTTACTGTACACGAGGGACCGTTTCAAGCTGCTTGGTTAACTTATTATACTACTGAATTCCCACTTTATTCGCACTATCAGATTTAATATTTCCGGAAGAATGGAAAACTTCATATAAATTTGTAGCACTGTTTACCAGGAAATTACATTTCGGCTAAAACCGAGAGAGAGAGAGAGAGAGAGAGAGAGAGAGAGAGAGAGAGAGAGAGAGAGAGAGAGAGAGAGAGAGAGAGAAGAGAGAGAGAGAGAGAGATGAGAGAGAGAAGAGAGAGAGAGAGAGAGAGAGAGAAATTAAGATATTTTTTTTCTAAGCTTTACGCTCAGTATTAAATAAACAAATAAAATAAAATAAAAAATTCATGGTAACAGGATTTCGGCGTTATGTTGGTGTTAGTACCTTTAACGAGAGAAAACTGCTAGGATTACGGGAATTTATGAAGTGTAAGGATGAAATTTTTTCTTTCATTCTGGCTTCCGTTTCCTCACACGGAGCAAATCAAGGCACTTTACTCTAAGGGTGATGGAAAGTGTGTGAAATGTACGTTTTCATGAAAAGAAAATTACCTTCATTCTTCTCCGACGGCAAAACAGACGCTCAACGACAGGAAATCATTGATCTCTCCATGAAAACATCGCAACGGGACAATAAATTGCAGTGGTACAGCGCACTTCTTAGTATGATGATGATAGTCGATATACATATTTCCTCCTTATTCATTTGTAAGCATCCTTGTCTCCTACGTCTCCTGTTTCTTTATGTAATATATTCTCTTCGTTATAGTCAAGAAGATGAAGCCTCTTAATGTTCACTGCAGAGAGAGAGAGAGAGAGAGAGAGAGAGTGGGGGTGTGAACCGAAACCAATGCTTCGTCAACTACATCACTGCCGTCGCCAATCAAGCCTTACCGTGAGTCTCTGCCCTGCGTAGGGTGGTGCCAATCTTTTGATCCACGGGGCATCGTCACCTTGTACAAAGCACAAATACGTTCATCACTCGAGTAAGATGCCTTGTCTTGGACGTCAGGCGCCGCCACCCACATGCAGAGGCTCGATTCAATTCAGCGGCGCGCCCTGCGACTAGTGGGGACAGATGAACAGCGACCGTCTGCACCGATGATGTCGCTGGAGCACCGCCGGGACGCATATTTCCCAACTGTGTACTGATTCGTCAAGCGCGCTTTTAAGCGGCCCCAGCTACTTCAGGGGATTAGGTTACGTTAGGTCAGGTTAGGGTGCAATAAAATCAAACGGGTGATTTTTGTGTGGGAACTACAATGACTGTATTTTCGAGAAAATGCTGTGGTTAGTTTTAGAGCTACAACCGAGCGTCATCCCGGGGAGGCAGACGAGTCAGTATATAGTTAAGAAAAATGCCGCCGGGACGTGTCGGCATTGGTAGTTTGCCACATTGCCCAGGTGCACGGTGCAGGTGCACGGACGCGTCCTGCAGAGGCACATGAGGGCTGTTTCCCTCTGCAGCGATAAGAGGGTGAAAGTGCCTCGCTCCCACTTCTAGCAGAACCAACGCACCTACGCAGCTGGGACATCACGGCTGTGGAACATGTTCACAGCAGCCACGCCCCTGGTGACGAACATGTCTACACTCCAGGTGAAGCTGGCTGACCACAGGTGGCGGGAAACCCTACCCTTCTCGCTGGTGCTCCACACATTGGCACTCACAGACGCGTATACTGCCACCACATGTATACATTGTTTATTTATGCTACAGTATTTTTTTTTTTTTTTTTTAGTATTTTGCATGTGTAGGGCATTTCATTTTTTTTTTTTTTTGTGCAAGTAGCTAATTATTGTAAGAGTACATTGGCTTCTAAAATAGTGTTGTGTTTCACGTAAAACTTTAAGCCTTACAAAGCCAAATGTTTGAATATATATATATATATATATATATATATATATATATATATATATATATATATATATAGAGAGAGAGAGAGAGAGAGAGAGAGAGAGAGAGAGAGAGAGAGAGAGAGAGAGAGAGAGAGAGAGAGAGAGAGAGAGAGAGAGAGAGAGAGAGAGAGAGAGAGAGAGAGAGAGAGAGAGAGAGAGAGAGAGAGAGAGAGAGAGAGAGAGAGAGAGAGAGAGAGAGAGAGAGAGAGAGAGAGAGAGAGAGAGAGAGAAACTATTCTCATATGATGAAATTTCATTTCCAAAGTGCATGCCGTTATGCAATGGGAGACATGCGACTTCTTTCAATGAAAACCTTACGCTTCGTTTTGTAGCCTGAATTATGAAGAATTCATGAAGAATGCAGGAGCAGTGGCAGGTACATCTATGTTTGTAAGCATTCCGATTAGTGCCCAATATGACTCTATAACGCCGACATTATTTATTTATTTATTTATTTTACGTAGGAAGGGCATCGGCTAAGGGCAACAAAATTATAAGAAAAAAAAAGCCCCACTGAGGTCCCGGTCCCCAAAAAGTTAAAAGATAAGTGTCTGAAACCTCCCTCTTGAAAGAGTTCAAGTCATAGGAGGGAGGAAATACAGAAGCAGGTAGGGAGTTTGAGTTTACCAGAGAGAGGGATGAATGACTGAGAATATTGGTTGACTCCTGCATTAGAGAGGAGAAAGCAGGGGAAAGCAACTAATGCCTTGTGAGTCTATCATTTGGTCTCTTCTTAACACTTGCTCATGACAATTAAGGAATCTTGAAAAGAAATAACTAGCGTGTTTTGCCGAAATACGGTTTATACCTTTTTATACCATCCATTGACATATTTGGGGAAAGTACATACAAACACCTAGGCTAATGAAACGGGATCGTCGCAATTTTCTCTAGCTTGTTATTCTTATAAAGACTACTTTGGACTCTAAAGGCGTACATAATGGAGTGGTTGCATCAGCCACCACTCGCCCTTCAGAACGTGACCAGCAAACTTTGCAAGATAACAAGACCGAATCTCTGCAGGATTCTACAATGCCAAAGTCAAACTAAGGCGAAGGCTTGATTGCTGAACGTGAGATGCGAGATGAGGACACTCCATGCTGCCGCTGAAAGGCCTGCACTATCACGCCTTGTATGCGCAGTGTCACCATTGAGCTTAGACACGGGAAGAGCAGTTTCTTCTGTCAACGGTACAACAGAACTATTGTCGAGATTAAGTGACTTGTATAAATCAAAACAGTGCGCTAACCTCGATTGCTAGCACTTTGAAGGGAGTGCTAAAATCGATTCCAGGGAGTGCAGGGAATTGCTGCATACATGGTGCTACAATGGCAGTGTTCCTCACAAAGGCAGCAAACATGACTTTGTCCTTGTAAAATAGTAGCGTAGCAACTGTACTTTCTACAACCAGAAGTTATCCATAGTTAACTGTTCTCATTTACTGAACTCATTAAGCAACCTATCTACCGATTTCATTATTATGATAGAAAATATATATATATATATA
>NC_087164.1:6637422-6642422 GCF_035594125.1 Scylla paramamosain | reverse complement strand
ACGACTTCTAACCTGATCCGAGATTCGAACCCTGGAATTCCCGAGTGTAAATCGGACGCGCTGACGACTGCCCTACCAGGTGTGTGTATGTGTGTGTGCGTATGTTATTCACCCACGGTCGTCTTCTGGTCTCGCAATACAGTAGACAATTCCCTAATGGAAGAGGTCATAATGAGTGATACTTGAGAAGGAACGCGAGCACTCACACACACCACACGCCGGGACAACGAGGCCACAACCCCTCGGCTTACATCCCACACCTGCTTATTGCTGGGTGAATAGTCGCTGCTCATTGAAGCTTATCCACCTGCCTCACCGCTCTCGAAACTCAAACCAAGATTTCCTCGATCGAGCATGCTAACCACTGTGTGTGTGTGTGTGTGTGTGTGTGTGTGTGTGCCAAAGTGAGGCCGTTACATTAGGTAAAATTTATTTTTTCGTCTTGAGATTGTACTTCCATTTCCAGTGTTCTTTTCTCATTACTTTAACGTTCCTCATAATGTGACAATGGCATCTAAGTTTTGTCACTCATGTCCTCTTTGAAACCTTCACTATCTTTACTGTTCCTCTGATCATTACATTGCTGATCCTATCCATTCCTGCTACGCCACACATCCATAACAATATCTTTATTTCTACTATTTCCATCCTTCCTTCGTTTGCTTTCTTCATTGGTACTACTTCTGATCCATTCGTCGTTGTTGGTTTTACTATAGCTCCGTATACCTTCCCTTTAATATTCAATGACATTTTCCCATCGTCCAATACTTCTGATAAAACTCTCCAGAATTTCCATCCAGCTTGGATATTATCCTTGCATGATTTGCTTTCTTGGAAAGTACTGCCTCCTTTCCAAACAGCTGTACCACGGTTCCGTACACCTCCCCTTTAATATTCATTGGCATTTTCCCATCGCACAATACCGACGATGTATCTCCAGCTTCTCCATTCTGCGTGAATTCTCGAAGTTATTTCCTGTCTGTTGACAGGCTGGGTACAATTAATTTAAATACATCCACAATCTTCAGCACCATATCAATCAATCTATTACTTTCACGGCGATACTGTCCATGTTCATTGTTCTATCTATTTTCATGATTATACTCTTTAGTAGCTTATGATGCCTAGGTTTTGAAAAATGTAGTGATCTTTCAATACTTTGTTATAAAACAATACTATTAGTACGTGGGCATTACAAACTTTAAATCTTGTCAATAGTGCTAAAGAATTGCAATGCTTCTTTAAAATCTGAAAAAAAATATAGTAATGTTTAGATAAAAATGAAAATGCATGTATTTTAGAATAACTTTCATTTATTTTCTTTCTCCATTAAATAGTCAATCATTAAACCACCTGGCTGATTTCTCCCACGCGAATATAATCAACAAAATTTCTGTTTTCGTTTCGGACAACACTGTGTTGAATGACACTACCAATCAACATTCCGAGCTTAGCCACGAACTCATAACAATTCTAATGGCCACCTGTACGAGTGATGCAGCCGCTGCCTTCCCATACAGAAAGGGCTGGACCTGCTTCACGGCATGTGGCCCATCTAATTTTAAATACACTGGCACATTCAAGATGCCGGGCGATGACAACCGGCCAAGATGACTGTGTGTGTGTGTGTGTGTGTGTGTGTGTGTGTGTGTGTGTGTGTGTGTGTGTGTGTTGGTGGGTGATGGGGGGTCTTACCAATGTCCTAGAACGAAAAAAATGGCATCATCCAAAAAAGGAAGAAGAAAATCAAGAGTCTTAATTGTGACGATAAAAAATAAAAAAAGAACTTGACAAACTAACCAACACCTGTAGATGTTACAAGTGGGACGATGTAACAATTACAATTGATCCGCTAAGCAAAGGAGTCAGATGGTGGATATTGGAAGGAAATTACAAAAAATAATTTACTGATGGCAGAAATTTGTTCTACAGAAGACAATCAGTAGCAAAATAAAAGGCATAAAATACACCCATATGCTTATTCTATCAATGAAGCTTTCAGGTACCACAAGCAGACATTCGAAAAAAAGAGGCTGTAGGAGGTTTAAAATTCAGTTAAGAGACGGTTAGTAAAACTCCATACAGTAAACACCCTAGTTACTCACTTAGATCATAATTGCGCTAAGTTGTATTCTTGTAACACTCCCGCTATAATTCAAATTGGCAACCACTAAACTCTCAAGAATTGCTACTTATCTCTCTCTCTCTCTCTCTCTCTCTCTCTCTCTCTCTCTCTCTCTCTCTCTCTCTCTCTCTCATATATATATATATATATATATATATATATATATATATATATATATATATATATATATATATATATATATATATATATATATATATATATATATATATATATATACGAGTATATATATATATATATATATATATATATATATATGAGGTAAGCAGGGATGCAGCAGACTTTCTTCTTCATTTACTGCAACGTTTCACCTTCACAGAAGGCATCAGCAGGCTAAAAAATTGATAAAATTCAGCCTGATGATGCCTTCTGTGAAGATGAAACGTTGCAATACATAAAGAAGGAAGTCTGGTGAATCCCTGCTTATAAGTAACTCATCTGTAACTCGGAACCTGTTTTACTCTCTCTCTCTCTCTCTCTCTCTCTCTCTCTCTCTCTCTCTCTCTCTCTCTCTCTCTCTCTCTCTCTCTCTCTCTCTCTCTATATATATATATATATATATATATATATATATGGTGTCCATAATGGGATTTATCAGCCTTTTTGACTCGTTTTGTCAAAATTGGTGTAATGAGATATTTGCTAAAAAAAATCAACCTATTTTCTGGCAATATTTCAGGAATACTATTTCAGGAATAATTTTAGAGTTTTGCGGCCATTTTTAAAGCCTCTAAGCGGCATTTAAAGCTACCCATGCTTAGCGGCGGCATTTAAAGGTCCACTCTGAAGCATAGAAAGCATGTACGTTTTATTTTTTTCCCGATTTAAATTTTTTTTTTTTTTATTACTATCCGGCGAAACATGACATCTGCCTGAGCATCCTGTCGTCGCCTCACTGTCTCAGGAATCAGGATTCGGGCAGAACAGCTCCATCCCACAGTTCTTTATTCTTACTTCTGCATACCTACACTTGGCCTCATCGTGCCAAGAACAAGTGCCTTACGTAAGAAGAGGAAGGAGGCCCTTGTCAAGGCAAGCGCACACCGCTGGAGAGATGACAATCAGCAAGAAACAGACACAGTGCTATCACCACCGACACCAGCAGCCTCAACTCCTCGTTATAGCGTTGAAAAGAGGAAGAGGCTTTTTACACGCTCATCTGAAGAACAGTCTAAGCCGTTGCTTAAAGAGAATCTAGTGATGAAAAAGCAACACCTAGTTGTACTATGCAATAATGATGCTTCTCAGTGCTCCTTTGAACCAAAGCTAGACTGAGAATTTATTGAAAAACACCAGGTTGATATTTACATAAAAGTTTCGTGTTTCAAGTGCCATAGTGATGAAATAAACACTGCTCCTCACAATGAAAAGTATGACGGCGCACGTTACTACCCAGTAACCCTAATCATGATGTATATAGTTATGATTACGGGTTTACGATATCAGTATGCAGTTCACATCTTTTCGTAGACGTCCAACCCTTTAAGAAGTAAACAGCTCACGCAGGGCAGCCACAAAATGCCTAATTTCTGATCTCTCCAAAATTTCGGACTGGGACAGAGCAAAATTAATATTGTATGATGTCTCAAAAAACTCAATTCCTTCATCTATCAACTTGACAAACCCTTCCAGATAACTATCCCCACTTCTTCAAAAACATTCAGCTGCCCCCCATCTTATACACTGAACATCATTGGTCTATGCTTTACTTACAATCTAAACTGAAAACTTCACATCTCATCCCTAGCTAAAACACTTTCTATAGGTTAGGTGTTCTGAGTCGTCTACACCAGATTTTCTAACCCCTCCAGCTGCTGACTCTGTACAGGTGCCTTATTAGTCTGTGTATGGAGTATGTATGCTTCACATGTATAGGGGAAGAGGGTCCACTTATACAGCTCTTTTAGACATGATGGAATCAAAAGCTTTTCGTCTTATCAAATCTTCTCTAACTGTCTTCAGTTTCTCTCTCATCGCCGCAATGTTACATCTCTTGCTATCTTCTAACGCTATTTTCACGCTAACTGCTTTTCTGGTTTTGCTTACTGCATGCCTCCCTCCCGCGGCTTCGCTGCACAAGACTTTCTTCTTCCTCTCACCTCTATTCTGTCCACTTCCCTTATGCAAGAGTTAACCAGAATTCCCAATCACTCATACTTTTCTCTAGTAAATTCTGGAACTTCCTTTCTGCTATTGTATTTCCTCCTCCTTATGAATTGGACTCTTTCAAGAGGGAGGTTTCAAGACACTTATCATCTGTTATTTGATCATTCTTAAAAGCTGGCTTTTAAGCGGGTTCTTATATATATATATATATATATATATATATATATATATATATATATATATATATATATATATATATATATATATATATATATATATATATATATATATATATTTTTTTTTCCCCTTGGTCAGTGACTCTCTTAAATAAAAAAATAAATAAATAAAAAAGTATGCTGAACTTCTCTTTTGAAAGATACGTTCATTATGCCAAAAATGTGAGAAAGAAGCCCATGGAACATGCGCAGGACATCCTTCGTGACAATAGGCGTGCAGTGGTAGACTTCTATGTTGAGAAACTGAATATTAGACCTGATGAAAGTGGAGTTCTCGACATCACTAAGTTTCGATGGCACCTGGCATACTCGCGATCACATGCCATTGTTCAGTGCTGCTGCAGTAATTGAGGTGAACACAGGTCTAATAGTGGGCTACATAACCATAAGTAAGACAAGTAAGACCTGTGTGCAGTGAAACTTTGTGCAACTGCACTTACTAAAAAAAAAAAGAAAATGAGGAGCAGTTTCAGGAGTGGCAAATAAGTCATGAGGAGCTGTGTGACAAACTATGA
>NC_087164.1:6622422-6632422 GCF_035594125.1 Scylla paramamosain | reverse complement strand
CGTGATCCACCCTTCTCCCTCTTTATTAACGAAAAGATCCCAGAAATATAGTTACTTCCCACTGGAGCTTTCCAGGCAGGACCTGAACACCCTGATGTGAAAGATGCACTCCATCCTTGTTATGCTGTGTTTTTGCCATATAAGCTTTCGAAGAAAGTCCATCTTTTACAACTTGTCGCAAACCTACTATTCATTCCAATAGCTTTGAACAGCTATTCAGCTCCAACTCTCCTCGACAAAACAACACATCACGCAAGGATCTCTCCCATAACCCTCAACTCATCTAATGCCTCTCTTAACACCCTAAACAACTCCGGACTGCTGACTCCTTACCAAGGTCATTCTTGTTCGTACTTAGAAAGAAAAAAGAAAGCCCTCCCAGTCTAGCAATAACTTTGCCTATTCCGCCAGCAGGCAAAACCCATCCTCGCCCTACAGTTCCAATCTCTGGCACAAAATACACCGTCTAAATATCTAATCTGACTCACCAAGCACAACCACTCCACCTGATGCCAGGGTAAATGCATCTACTCTTTCCTTCCTCTTCTAGTCACATCCACCTCCTCATCCACCACTCCTTCCAGCACGCTAAAGCGATTCCATATCTCCACACAGTGGCCCTGGGCAAGGCATGGTGCCGTAAATTGCTTCATCCTCTCCATCCCTTCGACAGCACTGTTTACTCCTCACTCACCCTACTATGTATTGCAGCGCCTTGGTCCTCACATGAAATCCTACCCCGACATCTGAGATTCTGCAACAGAAGCCAGATTGCTATGAAATCCTCGCAGAAGACTTGAATAAAACAGAAGGAACTAAGACAGCCAGCTGACTCAGCAACACAGGCTGCCATCTCTGTTCTAAGTCAGGGATCGAGTATAATACCAACAAGAGGCCTGTTTACTATGAATTCGGACCAGATACTGAGCCCTGGAGTACGAGTTCAATCATGTTTTCGTCTACTAACACTATTAGTGACGTCTGCATACACGACGAAATTCAAGATTTAGGCTGGCATATGGTATATACTTTATTTTATGTGCCAAAAGTCCTTGTGGATGCCTTTTTCCTGAAGCTTGTAATAAGAATAGGCAAAGCTACATTATAGATATAATAATAATCTATTATTTACATGGCTGATAAACAAATCTAGTTGTATATGCATATCACGGTAACAAATGTTTTCGAATGTTACTGGCATTATGTCTTGATCTAGAATATGAAATACCTTTGGTAAATTTACAAATACATCTGCTGCACTTAATTTCCTGATTACATGTTTACTCGTACAAATATTGGCAAGAAACAGTAATACAGAGCATTCTTTTCGGGGGAAAGAAATCTTTATTGATTGCAGTAAGTTATTCTTTTCAAGGACACTGAAGAGAATGTTGGAGATTGTGGCTTCGATCTTCTTAATGAAAGGTAGTAACATTGACATAAGGCATTAAATGAATAACTATTAAAATTTGATTTATGAAAAGGAGTTATTTTGGATATTTTTCAATACATTTACGAACATTCTTACTCGAGACGACGAATTTATGATATGTCCAATTCATGAGAATGTGTGCCTGAGGAGGAACTTTATCATGCCAGGTGCCATTGTGCTTCGTAGATTTCAGATAATGTTCCACCTTGATATGATATGATGGGGATAAATATAGATTATGGTCTGGAGAATTATGCAAATACTGCGAATGAGCGCTATTCTGTTGTGTGCAATATTAGCAGGATTTAAGAGAGGATCATTAATCCTGTTAGAAACGTCATAGCCTAAGAGTGGTTGTTGTCATCCTAATATATTATCTTATTCATTATCACCTGCGTACAGAACAAATATACCTTAGACTTCGCATTCCCTCGACTGAATTTTAATTGATCTTGATCGCATTCACCCTTAATACTTTCAGGATAATTTCTAATCGCTCTTTCATACATCTGTGAAGGAGTAATACTGTGTGTGTGTGTGTGTGTGTGTGTGTGTGTGTGTGTGTGTGTGTGTGTGTGTGTGTGTGTTTATATATATTGTTACGACCAGCATCCTCAGTCTCTTTACAAAGCTGCCGCACCTGGACTAGCTTCCCTGAGCCACCTCCTGCGTGGACTCAATGCAGGGCTCAAAGACTAGTGTACAGGGCCCCATGTGACTCCTGCACCCTTTTCACGACAGTTGTAACGCCAGGTCACATTAATTTGAGGTTGCCAGTCTATTTTACCTGCCTCTAGACAAGGGAAATACTCTAACAACACTTAACACCCACAGCTGTGAAAGAATCGACAACCACGTCTAGGGAAAACAGTTAAAACATGCAATAACACATATAAGGTCGATGTATAACACCTCACTGGACATTCGATCTCCGTAACAAATCCACCCACTGTCCAACGGCGTGTTATAGCCTTAAGCCGAGTAGTGTCGTTTATTGCCCCCTGGACGGCAGGCCTTGTCAGGACCTGAGGAAGGAGTAAAGTTCACTACACAGCTAATTACTTAAGTCTTCTGTTGCTGAACTGCATCAGCCAGCAGTAGCATTTAAAACAAAACTGGGTCACTAACAAGAGACACAAGAACTACTACAAAAGAGTGCCCACGAACACACAGGAGGGTCATTCACCTCTCACTGCACGAGCTGGGCCTGTACACTTGCACACCGTTAAATATTAGAGCTCGTCTCAGTACGTCTACTCAATCTAAGTCTTGAGTAGTGACTGACTGGAAAAGCGCGTCTAACACTCTCCTTCTGCTGCTATAAGGCGAGCGGTACAAGGAATGGGGGCGGGGGCGACACACCACATAAGCACACCCACCCACACTCTGCTCCCGGCGCTGGTGATACGAACAAAACACTTCACTTCTGAAAATTCTAATGATCAAACTATGAAGACTAAATGAACACTGATTACTTTATGGTCATGAACATCTTTTCTACTAAGTACTGGGTGAGATTCAGATTGAATGGAAAAGGGGAAGTAAGTAAATTTACGTGGGGAATGTGATTGACTGCTTGATATCATTCTAGAAGCTTCAAGCTTGGTAGCTCCGTGTCCGGGCCACGTCCAGGTCTCGCTTCTAACCTCTCTCTCTCTCTCTCTCTCTCTCTCTCTCTCTCTCTCTCTCTCTCTCTCTCTCTCTCTCTCTCTCTCTCTCTCTCTCTCTCTCTCTCTCTATATATATATATATATATATATATATATATATATATATATATATATATATATATATATATATATATATATATATATATATATATATATATCTATATATATATATATATATATATATATATATATATATATATATATATATATATATATATATATATATATATATATATATATATATATATATATATATACCAGAGAAAGGGATAAATGATTGGGCATATTGGTTAGCCCTTGCATTAGAGAGATGGACAGAATAGAGGTGAGAGAAAAAGGAAAGTCTTGTGCAGCGAGGCCGCGGGAGGAGGGCAGGCATGCAATCAGCAAGATCAGAAGAGAAGTTAGCATGGAAATTGCGGTAGGAGGTAGCAAGAGATGCAACATTGTGGCGATGAGAGACAAACTAAAGATAGTTAGAGGAGAGGATTTGGTAAGACGAAAAGCTTTTGATTCCACCCTAAAAAGAGCGGTATGAGTGGACCCCACTACTCCCATATATGTGAAGCATACTCCATACATGGACGGATAAGGCCTCTGTACAGAGTTAGCAGGAAGAGGGGTGAGAAAAAACTGACGGAGACGATTCAGAACGCCTAACTTCATAGAAGTTGTTTTAGCTAGAGGTGAAAAGCTTCCAGTTTAGATTATAAGTAAAAGACAGAACGAGAATATTCATTGTCGAAGAGGGGGACAGTTGAGTGTCATTGAGAAAGAAGGGGGATAGTTATCTGGAAGGTTGTGTTGAGTTGATAGATGGAAGAATTCGGTTTTCAAGCAATGAACAATACAAAGTTTGCTCTGCATGTGTAGTAGAACTAGACGACGAGCAAACAGACGAAAGAGAAATTCTGAGAAGGCACAAGAACAGAAGAAACAACTTCCCATACGAGTAGAGAAAATACATACAAGTGAACAAAGTTGCACACCTAGATGCATCCATAAAGAAATTATCACTGCGAGAATGGCCACGCCGCCATGGCAGCAAGGCTCAGCTCATACATCACTACCCGAACGCTAACCATGCAATAACATGCTTAAAAGTTAAGGGTCACCGTGTTGTACTTGACTTGTGCCCTAATAAGCATAGCCTGTAAATTGAAAGTGCCAGCTGCCATTTGCCTAATTTTTATATCTGATAGTAATACATTTGTTTACTAAACTTCCTCTCTAGTGATTCAGTGATGAATGGCGATGTGGTTCATTCACTGTTATTCCTTCTTTACTGGCACTTTATTGACTCAACAAAATACCCGAAAGCTTTGTTTTTATGTTCGACACCACCAAAATGATACTGGCGCACTGCTACAATTGGAAGCGTATACAAAAATTAGTTTTTTATAACATGTTCCATAATTAACGAACGAATTATAGATTAGTTCACAACTTATCTAACACTTCACGGCTCCCCAAAACATTACAAAGGTGATGCACTACCCTCAGGATAATTTCGCTTGCTCAAGAATGTAAACACACACACACACACACACACACACACACACACACACACACACACAGAGAGAGAGAGAGAGAGAGAGAGAGAGAGAGAGAGAGAGAGAGAGAGAGAGAGAGAGAGAGAGAGAGAGAGAGAGAGAGAGAGAGAGAGAGAAATACATTTAGGGTATAAATCCTTTGCAAGACCCTTCGTTGAACAAATATTTATTTTACCCTGGCGTACTCCCAAATCTTGATACAGTATTCTAACATTGAAAATAATTCCCTACAGTTTCGTAAATTCTGGTTTCTCCTAGTCTTTGCACATCTTTGAATATATAATACTCTTTCAGAAAGCAAAAACAAATATGCAAGACGTGAACAAAATAGTACATATACGATGTTATTTCTTAATAACAGTACTATTTGTAAGACAGAGACCAAAATAGAATCCTTTCATTGAGTCATTTCTCTATTCCTCTGTTCTCACAGTGCAATAAAAGTCGGTCCCTGTTTAACTATTTTCTAGATAAGATATGTGGCACATGAATAATAGCGACAAAAGTGTCCTGTATAACCACTCACAATATCTCTCTCTCTCTCTCTCTCTCTCTCTCTCTCTCTCTCTCTCTCTCTCTCTCTCTCTCTCTCTCTCTCTCTCTCTCTCTCCCCCGTTACAGCGTTTTTTCCACGCAAGAAGCATATATTATATTACTTCATTTTTATGATTGCCCTTCCTGGCTTCAGGTTACGAGGCAATAGATATAACGTTCCCAAATTATGTATATTGAGCTCACATACATAACCGTGTATAGGGAATATCTTGGTTCCGGCATTCCCACCCAGAACCTTTAAACTTATTACAAGCAGGATTCCACCGAAGCCGTGCTGCTCTTTTGGTACCATGGCTGTGCATCTCAACTGAATCACCTACTTGTCCTACATTCCATGACAGCAACATAAGCCAGGGAAAGATGAGAGAGTTTAACTCGCTTAAGCTTGGGACTGGATGAAACTCCCTTCACTGATGATGGGATGTGTGGGTTGGTAAAGTGTACAAGTATGCAGTAATGGACTCGACGGGCGAAGAGGCGAAGAGAGAATATTGCTTTATGAGGAGTTATCAAGAGTAGTTTTTAGAATAACAGAGAATATGAAATATCATATATATATATATATATATATATATATATATATATATATATATATATATATATATATATATATATATATATATATATATATATATATATATATATATATATATATACACACACACACACACACACACACACACATATACGTTGTGTGTGTGTGTGTGTGTGTGTGTGTGTGTGTGTGTGTGTGTGTGTGTGTGTGTGTGTGTGTGTGTGTGTGTGTGTGTGTGTGTGTGCTGCGAGATGTATGAAAAGACTACAGATGAAGAGTGCACCTATACACTCATCAACCGTACTGATACACGTTTCCCGTCAGTGACCAGTAAAGCTGCATGGGCGTGAATGACTGTGGGGAACACTGGACGTGTCCCGTGATTGGTGGTGTGGTTCATTAACTCCGGCTGTGACATTTTGCTCTTTGGTTGATGTTTTTTTGTTTTTTTTTCTCATGAACTACAACTATGTGCAATACAAGAACCGTGATTATGATAAGGATGCCAGCTTATGACCAATACTGACGTTGATAATGATGATGATAGTTACACATAACCAGATGAAACTTGTTAAATGCGGACACAATTATAAAAAGATAATTAAACTATTTCTGGTTTTCCTAATAATTAATATATAATTGCAAAATTCATGTACAAAATACAAATTTCCATCCTTTACTTTACTCAAGTTATAAGACAATATAATCTACATAATACGAAATTTTAGGTTTTTGCATTTGTTGACAACACCACTTGCTTCCAACACAAATTACAACATTTTCCCAAATCCTGACGTGTCCCTGCCATTATCTTTCGTGATGACAGCCACGCCGCCAGACAGACGGCCGCCGCGGGACTATCTCGGCGCCCCTGGCGTGCTGCAGGTAGCCCCCATTACCACACGCAGGTGCCGCCCAAGCTGTGCCGCCGCGGTGCCTCAGGAGTAATATAATGAAATGCAAACAAACTCAGGTCTCGTATCGTACCGCGTGGCAAATTATTTGACAGAACGACACGCAAACCTTGACAACTGGGAGGGCGGAGGCGGCCCTCTTGTTTTGATGACTGTCGTGGTGAAGGGGAATTGTAAGCCAGGAATCAGGAGTGACGCGGTAATAAAAAATGGTCTTCATGCTTATTTATATGGCCAACAGAGTGAACTGGCTAGACCAGTGTTGTTTAATTAACGTAGAAAGTATTTTTTTTCTTGTTACCGTAAGTAGTATACAACGATGTAGTAAGCGACAGAAGAGACAGTTTTTAGTGTTCACTGTTTTATATATATATATATATATATATATATATATATATATATATATATATATATATATATATATATATATATATATATATATATATATATATATATATATATATATATATATATATATATATATATATATATATATATATATATATATATATATACATATATATATATATAGTTTCAGAGCCACGCTTCATTCTTTTGTAGTTATAGATAGTCGCGATACCGCTGCCACTGAGTGGAATACAAGCCTTCTCTCTTATGTGTGCTTTCCAGTAAAATGTGTGTGTGTGTGTGTGTGTGTGTGTGTGTGTGTGTGTGTGTGTGTGTGTGTGTGTGTGTGTGTGTGTTTCAAAGACGCTCGTGAATGAAAGTATGTCACGTCTCACTACTGAAGCATTTAATAATTTATCAAAGTAAGTATTTTCCTTGTAAGTTATCAACACTCGCCTTCCACTCGTATTTCTGAAACTGCAAATCATGTCATGATAAATGTATTAAGTTGTGGTAATCTTTAAACCTGCTATGAAAATTACAGGCACAGCATAAGATCTTTCATGTCATTTATACAATAAAATACTGTATGATTTCCACGTCATTGTACAAATAATTCACATAAAGGTGACAAGAAAAGTTTTGGCTGAAGTAGGATTACTCTTCGTATGCATAGTATCTTATTTTCAACAACATGAATTAAATCTAAAGAGACATTAGTTGAAGTGATAAGAATTTATTTATTTTCTTTCCTGCATCAGCCTACTTGTAACCTTAATGATCTCTTCATTATTTTTGATATCTTGTTTCGTTCAACGCCTTAAAATTTCTTCCTATCCCTCCACCGATCCCCTCGACACAATCTTGAAGCAACTACACCCTCTTTTTCGATGGCTTACAAGTTTTCTCTCTTCTACATTAAACATTCTTGGTGTACCCTTCACTTGGACACTGGACAAGTTTCACATATTTTCTCTTGCCGAAAACAACAACAAAAAAATTGGGTGTCCTGTGTCGTCTCCGCCAGTTTTTTTTTCTTTTTTCCTACTTTCAGTCGCTTACTCTATGCAGAGGCCTTATTCGCCCTTGTATGAAGTATGCCTCTCACATGTGGGGAAGGGAGAGCTCCACTCACACAGTTCTTAACCCCGTAGAGTCAAAAGATTTTCGTCTCATCTACTCCCCTCCTCTTACTGACTTGCTTCAAACTCTCTCACTTCGCCACACTGTTCCATCTATTGTTATCTGCTACAGTTATTCTCGGTTGTTTTAAACAACTACTTGCCTTCCCTGCTCCCGTGGCCTCGCTGCAGACCCCTATCCTGCCTTCCCTATGCGAGAGTTAACCCTTTCCATCACTCCTACATCCACGTTATCGCTACACTTCTGGAAAGCTCTCCCTGAATTTTTATTTTTCCTTCCTTCCTATGATCTGCCCCTGTTTGAGAGAGGAATTTTAAGGCCTAAATTGGACCTTCTTTTGATTTTCTTCTTGATATTTAATTATATTGTAGGAAATTTTACTTTGAATTATCCTGAAGTAAGGAGTCTCTCTCGAAGACCATCAATATGGAATTCACTGAATAGACTATATTTATAAAATGTACACATAGATTTCACGGGAGTGTGGACAGAGAGGTTGGAGGGTCGGTTCTATCGGGGGTGTAGTGTTGAGTGGTACTCTGTGGCGACGATGCTGCGGCATCTGTTGTAGTTCACAGTAGGGAGCCGGTTCGTGTACGTGTTTAGGCTCCGAGTAATGGGTCGGCAGGTGCAAAGTGGCTCGACGCAGAGTAGGGAGTCAGCAGATGCAGGCACCAAGAAGAGAAAGCTCTAGAGAGGGTCGCTACGTAAGCACGGGGAGGTTCGTGTACTAGCTGGTGTGTGTGTGTGTGTGTGTGTGTGTGTGTGTGTGTGTGTGTGTGTGTGTGTGTATGTATATATATATATATATATATATATATATATATATATATATATATATATATATATATATATATATATATATATATATATATATATATATATATATATATATATATATATATATATATATATATATATATTAGAAAGTGAGAGAGAGAGAGAGAGAGAGAGAGAGAGAGAGAGAGAGAGAGAGAGAGAGAGAGAGAGAGAGAGAGAGAGACTATTCAGGCATAACACCCTCCCGCCACCGTCCTCATTAGCCCACGCTAATGCAGAACAACAACGGCTTTTAAGGTACGTGGCCAATCTCCCTTGCGTTATCACAGCCCAGTCAACAAGTAAGCGTATCATGCTGTTTGATGTTGTTTCCATGTTACTGAATATTTATATACATGCAATGCATATATATATATATATATATATATATATATATATATATATATATATATATATATATATATATATATATATATATATATATATATATATATATATATATATATATATATATATATATATATATATATATATATATATATATATATATATATATATATATAATGTGTGTGTGTGTGTGTGTGTGTGTATGTGTGTGTGTGTGTGTAAGTTATTCATCTAAGGTCGGCTGCTGGTCACCCAGCCAGTCGTCCCCCTAAGACAGTGGTATTCATTGCGCGGCTCGCGAGCCGCTGGCGCCTCGCGATGACTCAATTCACGGCTCTCGAAAAATATATAAACTAATTAATAAGAAAAAAGATATATAGAAAAATAATTTTTCAAGTAAGATACATATTTTCATGAGGTGAGATGGAAGACGAAGGCACAGTAAGAGATAACATTCTAACATCCCTACCCTAGTCGTAAAGAAATCATACGTGTCCACTACGGGAAACTGATCAGGGACACGTCTAGCTCTAGGCGTTGGTGGTCTCGCTGAATCAGTTGAGTTCAAGCTTTGGGGGGAGACTGGACGTATTTCGTTACTCTTGGAGATTTGTGTTTGAAAATAGGCTACAGATATTGGAGACTGCGGCAACATATATGAAAGTAACGACTTAACTGTTGCA
>NC_087164.1:6594922-6619922 GCF_035594125.1 Scylla paramamosain | reverse complement strand
TATTATTATTATTATTATTTTTATTATTATTATTATTATTACTATCATTATTGTTATTACTATTTTTATTATTATTATCATATTGAATATTATTATTATTATTATTATTATTATTATTATTATTATTATTATTATTATTATTATTATTATTGTCATTATTATTATTGTCATTAATATAAAATAACAAACTAAAAGCAAGAAAATCAGCACTACTACTACTATTACTATGATCACTATTGCTACTACTACATACAATTGTTTACTACTCCAACTACTACTACTGCTACTACTATTACTACTACTACTACTACTGCTACTACTACTACTGCTGCTGCTGCTGCTGCTGCTGCTGTTGCTGCTGCTGCTGCTGCTGCTGCTGCTGCTGCTGCTACTACTACTACTACTATGCCTATTATCATTATTATTATCATCATTATTATTATTATTTTTTTGTTGTTGTTAGTATCACCATCGTCATTTCTGCCTATTATCATTATTATTATCATTATTATTATTATTGTTGGTGTTGTTTATGTTGTTGTTGTTGTTGTTGTTGTTGTTGTTGTTGTTATTATTATCATCGTCATTATTGGCAAGAGCAGCAGCAGTAGCAGCAGCAGCAAAATCAGCAACAGCAGCTGCTGCAGCAGCAGTAGTATATGTAGTATAATTACAGTGAAAGTAATATTAATAGATGTAATCGCAGTTGTAGTAATGATAATGGTGAAGAAGAAGAAGAAGAAGAAGAAGAAGAAGAAGAAGAAGAAGAAGAAATAATATTGATACAGTGTTCAATTACGGTAGAAACGCTTCAATGAATCAATACGCGGGGGGAGGTAAACAACTTCGTCAATATGTATTCCATCATCATACCCTCCAGATTATTTTTTCTTTTTTTTTTTACATCCTAACTCAGCCCAGCAAACATAATTCTATAATTTGCACTTTATTGATTTGACATAAGGAGCAGCAACAGCAGCGACTTCGTTAGACACGTGGGAATGTAGCCGGGGGAGATGAAGAATAAATACTCGTAACTGGCAGGGAGCAAGAATGATATGAGAGTACACGTGGATTGTACAATATTATAATGCAAAGCTAGTACATTATGAGTGTGTAGGTTGAGCTGCCTCATTCCCTAACAGAACAATGCATCGAGATTTTTCCCCCTTTCTTCCATCACCTCCAACCACCCGCCCCCAAAAAAACAAAACAAAAAAAAAATTCAGTAATTTCAGCAATCACATCAGCTGTCTTAGCTTGCAGGTTTTCTAAAGATGAAGGTTTGGTTGAATAAATTTTAGTTTTCACATGTCCCCATAAAAAGAAATCCATTAAAGTTAAATCAGGCAAACGATTCCAAGAAAATGACTCATCTCTTTCACTCCATCTGCTAGAGAATTTCTCATGTAGAAACTGTCCAACTTGCAGAGCAAAGTGACAAGGAGCATCATCTTGTTGAAACACTGTATTCTATAGGTGCCTTAACTGTTCAAGCCGAGGTTTAAAGTAATTTTGCTGCTTTTCTAAATAGTCATCACCATTAACAAAATGCTCTTTATAAAAGAATGGCCCTACCACTCGATTTTTTCCCAAAAGCACACCGCACTTTGGGGGAAGCTCTGTCTTCTTCAACAGACTCGTGTGGATTTTCAGTTCCCCAAATACAGCAATTCTGCCTGTTGGCCAGGGTTTGAAAAAAACAAAAACAAAAAAAAACAGGTTATAAAAAAATTTTTTTATGGAGGGCTTTATTATTTTTTGGGGTAGTTGTTTTTGGGGTTTTATTTATTTTTTGTTTACCCTTTATATTTATATGTAAATAGCTTTAAATAAGCAATTAAAAAGTAATCTAGAGAAACAAAAGGTTTGAAGTTTTTTTTTTTCATGTAGGAGGGGCACCGGCCAAGATCAACAAAAATGTAATAATAAAAAAAAAAAAAAAGGCCTAATGATGTGCCGGTCCCCGAACAGAGTCGAAAGCGGTAAGCGGTAGTCAGAAATTACAAAATAAGTATCTTGAAACCTCTCTCTTGAAAGAGTTCAAATCATAGGAAGGAGGAAACACAGAAGCAGGCAGGGAGTTCCAGAGTTTACCAGAGAAAGGGATGAATGACTAAGAATACTGGTTAACTCTTTCATAAGAGAGAAGGACAGAATAGGGGTGAGAGAAAGAAGAGTCTTGTGCAGCGAGGCAGCGGGAGGAGGTGAGGCATGCAGATGGCAAGACCAGAAGAGCAGTTGGCATGAAAATTGTGGTAGAAGATAACAAGAGATACAACATTGCGGTGATGAGAGAAGACAGTCAGTTAAAGGAGAGGAGTTGATAAAACGAAAAGATTTTGATTCCACCCTGTCTAAAAGAGCAATATGAGTGGAACACCCCCTTACATGAGAAGCACACTCCATTCATGAACGGATAAGGCCCCTGCAGCAATTAGCTACAGGAGCAGCTGAAGGGGTGAGAAAAAACTGGTGGAGACGACTCAGAACGCCCAACTTCACAGAAGCTCTTTTACCTAGAGATGAGATGTTAAGTTTTCAGTTTAGAGTGTATTAAAGGACAGACAGAGGAAGTTTAGGGTAGAAGAGGGGGACAGCTGAGAGTAAATGAAGAAGAGGGGATAGTTGTCTGAAAGGTTGTGTCGAGTTGATAGATGGAGGAATTCAGTTTTTGAGGCATTGAACAATACTAAGATTGCTCTGCCGCAATCAGAAATTTTAGAGAGATCAGAAGTCATGCGTTCTGTGGCTCTCCTGCGAGAATTGTTTACTTCCTGAAGGACTGGACGTCTACGAAAAGACATGGAAAAGTGTAGGGTGGTATCATCAACGAAGGAGCGAACAGAATAAGAAGTTTGGCTTACAGGATCATTGATGAATAATAGAAAGAGTGGGTGACAGAACAGAACCCTGAGGATCCCCACTGTTAATAGATTTAGGAGAAGAACAGTGACCGTCTACCACTGACCACAATACTGACCACTGACCACTGACCGTCTGACCACAAAAGAATGGTCAGAACGAAAACTTAGAGATGATGTTAAAGAGAGAAGGATAGAAGCTGTAGGAGGGTAGTTTGGAAATCAAAGCTTTGTGCCAGACTCTATTAAAAGCTTTTGGTATGTCTAGGGCAACAACAAAAGTTTCACCAAAATCTCTAAAAGAGGATGACCAAGACTCAGAAATGAAAGCCAGAAGGTCACCAGTTGAGTGGCCTTGACGGAACCCATACTGTCAACTAGACAGAAGATCGTGAAGTGATAGATGTTTAAGAATCTTCCTGTTGAGGATAGATTCAAAACCTTTAGATAGGAAATTAAACCAATAGGACAGTATGGTGAAGGATTAGAACGGTCACCCTTTATGGGAACAGGCTGAATGTAGGCAAACTTCCAGCAAGAAGGAAAGGTAGATGTTGACAGAGTTGAAAGAGTTTGACTAAGCAAGGTGCAAGCACGGAGGCACAGTTTCGGAGAACAATAGGAGGGACCCCATCAGGTCCATAAGCCTTATGAGAGTTTAGGCCAGTGAGGACATGGAAGACATCACTGCGAATGATTTTAATAGGTAGCATGAAGTAGTGAGAGGGTGGAGGAGAGGAGGGAACAAGCTCTGAATCATCCAGGGTAGCTTTTTAGCAAAGGTTTAAGCGAAGAGTTTAGCTTTAGAAATAGATGAGATGGCAATGGTGCAATCTGGTTGAAATAAAGGAAGGAAAGATGAGGAAGCAAAGTTATTGGAGATGTTTTTGGGGAGGTGCCGGAAGTCACGAGGGGAGTTAGATCTTGAAAGATTTTGACTCTTTCTATTAATGAAGAACAGACACTTGTTTAGGTCATGCTGATACAGGTTGGTCGGTTGGACAAAGTCTGTGTTAACTTGTACTATAGAGGAAATGAACGGGTCGGGCTTGACTACTTTTACGTTTTTTATGTATATGTAAATATATAGACCTTATTTATGAATATGATTTAGAAATAAATTTTAATATGTAATATATATATATATATATATATATATATATATATATATATATATATATATATATATATATATATATATATATATATATATATATATATAACCCACTTAGGCTGTTTTTTTTCTTCTTTTTTTTTGTGGGGGTGGGCTTTTTTTTAATGGCAACTCTGCTGTTGACGTTGCAAGTAATGTGAATGCTGCTTCATCATAGAACCTTAAATTACTCAAAAATGCAATCATTGTTACTGATTTTCGCTGAACCTATGATAAAAAGTTTAAAGTTTAATTTTTTAAATAAAATTACTAAGGAAAAAAAAAAATAGGTACACCAACTTTTCTAATCTTATTTATAGATTCTTTCTATCCCATACAGTTATAAAGTTAGAAGCATTCTAAATTGCACACGGATTTTATGGACACCCTGTATAATGTCATAAATGTGTGTGAATTGAACTGAATTGAATTGAATTAATTTATTTGCTCAGACTTCATACAGAAGTATGGAGCACAGCTCCTTTATAAAATCTTAACTTAATATTTTCACCAGTATCATAATATATCCTTTTATTTAATTTAACTAAATTTAACCAATTACACCTACCTACCTAAACGTTTTGAATATTTCATCCATAAAGTATACAAATTTGTTTAATGTATTATATTATTGCACTACATCAAAGAACAAAACTTTGGCCAAGTTCGATAATACTCTGGTACATATTGCTGTCTCAGTTACCTGACTGCCTGATTGTTACATTCTAAGATAACATGATATTCGTTACCCACATATTTATCATATCTCTTTCACTCGTTTCTAAATTCCAATGATAGCAATTTACCCTTCAAACCACATATATTAATCACAAATATTGATAGAAATTTTCTATCAATTCTGGTAGAGGTATTTTGCTTTTTGTCACACTGTACCCCATTCCTGCCCCATTCTTGAATGCCCATAAGCTGATCATGTTTCAGTGTCTTCCAGTCAGATGTGACACCAGTCTTGAACACGTCATCTGGCAAGTCAATATACCCAGGTCTATCTGGTCTGTCCTTCATCCATGCAACTATCTTTCCATCTCTAGCCGTCTTCACATTTTCCTGTTCTCTTGCAATGTTAAGCATAGCGTTCCTCAGCTCCTCATTAACATAAACTTTCCTGTGTTTTCTTGAGTTCGGCCTTCTTTTTCATTATTTAATTGCTCTTCTTTCTTTGGCAGGATCTGACGATGACAGGTCGTATCTTACTCTCTTGCGTTGTTCTTCCAATATGATGAGCCATAGATATATCACCCATATGCAGTGTCACTCCCATATCAGACGATGACTCGATCACTTTCGCCTCTAAAACATCCTCACTATCTTGTTCCTCCTCCTCCAGGCCAAAAAATACGAAGATTATCCTTGCGCTGATACTGTTTAAGTTTGTCATTTTCGTATCTATTAAACAGACATTGCTTCTGGTTTTGGGAAGCAAGTCTGAACCTATCTTTGTATGTATTACTCAGTGACAGCTGCACCCACCACAGTGGACACAGCAACATAAATTATTTTGGTTATCTCAAGTATAATAACTTCGGCCAGCTCTTTCCTAGCCCTACTGAGCTGCCTTGATTCCATCCCACTTATGCTCAATGAAATGTTTTTGAGCTCATTATTAACTTTTCTCTAACCAAAGATTCAGCATTAGTAGTAAGGGCTGATGCCACTGTCACTATTTACTTAAGCTTCTGTTGAAAACAACAGCCCGTTTTCTATGCTTATTTCCCGATAACCTGCTTCCCGTTCTCTCGGCTTGCTGCCTCCCTGTTTATCACATAGCACCAAAGACAAGCATAATTTATCAGCTTGCCGATGAAGAGGCTTCGTCACTGATGAAGTTACTTTGTCAGTATGTTCTCTGATGCCTTAGGATTGTGCCATCAGCAGGTAGTATCACACAGTTCAGGTAGAGCTTCGAAACAACCAGAAAACAGAGGAGCTGTCCCAGAGAAGTCTTGCTAAGGCAATATGTCGGAGCGTGTGTGTGTGTGTGTGTGTGTGTAAAATAAATAATTCAGAACAGCCCAAGCGTAAGTCCTTACAAGCACTCACACACAAACACGCAAAATTAAATGTTTTACACAAGGGTTACTTGTTTGTTTTCCACGATGCATTTTGTATGCATGCATGTCATTTTTTGTTTATTGAACTTTGTATTCTCTATCACTTATAATAGAGACGAGGCTGGGAACGCAAAAAAATATTTTCGTACTTGATAAGAGGCACATAGTAAATAAAAGAAAAGCGAAATAAATAAATAGATAACAATAAATAAAAACCACTATTTCATTTTCAACCCAAAATGATCACGAACGTGTTACTCTTAGAGAGAAAACAATGTGAGTAATACGCTTTACACAGGCAGGACTGTTAAAGTCCCGAAGCAGTGGCCGTGGAGGGGCAGTGTGTTAGGAAATGAAAAACATGAAACGGTGGGAGAGAAGGGAATGCATTTTAGGTAGAGGAGAGGGGAAGGGTGTGAGGGTAAGGGATTCCTGCCTGGCCCGTATGAGAAGAAAGGTCAGAGGGGAAAACCATTTGGGGATAAGGTGTGGCGAGGCTGAAAGGAGAATACATTTTAGATTAACGAGATGGAAACATGAGTGAGGGGGAGGGCGATTTTTGGTCGCTGTCGAGTTAACAAGACTGCGCACTTTGCTCACATGAAAGACACACGCCAAGAGGAACAGGCGACGCCTTTACACTACTTGAACGATGATCAGGGTAAGTGGTTCATTTAGATATTAGAAAAAACTGTTGTCAGCTTCCTATGTGGTGCTTCCAAATATCATATCTTTGTTACAATTCCTTCACGATATAATTACTGAGTGTACAGCGATATATATTATATAATGTGAATTAACATAAAACAAAGTGGAAACATAAATACGGAATATAGAATGAAGTGTAGACAAAGGTAGCATTGGTGCACAAATAATAAAGGCTCCATTTCCATTAACCGTTATCACTTTAATTTTCGATGGCACTTAACGGAATAATCCAAATTTTAGAAGCAACAGTATACGTCTCTCATTAAGACAAACAAACGTGGCTGTGGCATCGCAGCTAATTGAATTAACGGCTGGATAAGCTTCGTAAATTAATTATTGCTACAAATTACATCAGCAGCACCACCACATCAATACCTGTGCTAATTCGGTTAACACCACCACCACTGAAACTACCAAATTGATATCGTCTGCAAAAACAATATCAGAAGTGTTAGCTCTATATGCACCTAGACTTGTACTGTCGTTTACAGTTATCAGTGTTACTAGAATTAACTTCATGAATTTCACCACTTCTAATCTATTATTATTGTTTTGTTCTTGTTGGATATCTTCGTTTACACACACACACACACACACACACACACACACACACACACACACACACACACCTATGGCATATGTAGTCGTTACTTTTCATGGTATCCACCAGAGCCAGGTGAGGATCACAGCAGCTATACGCATACCGGCGATATGATCCTGCTGTATGTCCCGGCTATTAGTACAAGATGAAGACCCTGAATATGTTCGATCTTTTCGTTGTCCTTATTTTCTGATCTGGATAGTATTGTAGTTAAAGGGACTTTTCTAATAGAAGGCAGCAACTCATCCTGTCTTCATATCTTATTGGTGGTGTGACGGGTCTTGTATGAGACACACTAGTGGATGGATACTTGAGAAGCCGGAAGTGGTTGTTTGCAGACACAACCACAAGGTGCCATTCCTTCTACCTGGAAGACGCGTCTGGTCGATATATTCGGATTGCAGATACTATTGGGGTGAATTAATGGCCGTTGTTCTATCCAAGGTGTTTGCTTATCTGCTGTTAGTGGCTGTTCATGGCTATCGCCCGAACCTACACACAGTTAGGCATTCTAGGGGCACAAGTGGAAACTCGATTACTATTGGGCAGTTCCCACAGGGAATATCGCATTAAGTGGAACATTTGAGTCAAGTGACGAATGGCAACATAGCGTGTCTTTGTTTCACGCCACTTAGAATTTGCCTCATTGTGTTTATAAACTTTGTGTAGTACGATTAAACCACATCAGAAACACGATATTCACTTCCATATTTTCGATGTAATAATCTGCTCCCTTGTGTGAGATAGACCAACTAACAACAGTAGGTCTTCACCATATATATATATATATATATATATATATATATATATATATATATATATATATATATATATATATATATATATATATATATATATATATATATATAAAACACACACTCCCACAATCATGTATATAATGAGTGTTGAGTTATATGGGGATTCTCATGGTATATTTATTTTCTGTCAGACCAAGTTTCGCACTGGGATGTGAAACAAATTATGCATGTGACAAAGTTCCACTTTACTGAATAAAGTATCCTATGAATTCTGGCAACACCACCATCCGAGTGATGGCGTTGTCTGAATGACATCCTCACGTCCTGTATAACAATTAGGGTTAAGAAGCATGAGACATAGTGCAAGATATCTTGATAATGATGATGATGATTATAATGGTGATGATGAGAATGAAAAGTTAGTGACGGTGATGACGAAGGACGGTCACATCAGTCTTAGTCATCACGCCCCACACACTTCACCACCTGAACCATGTCACCTCTGGACCATGATTGCTGCACTTCAATATTACACACTTTTAAACGAAAAAAAAAAAAATAATAAAAATTCAATAAGATACCATATACTGTACCCCCCTTCAAACGTAATCTATTTTCTTTCTTTGAAAAAAACATACAGTCCATTCTCTCAGGCTGCCTTTCAACACTCGTATATCCCATGCAGAATGCGTTCCTTTACAAAGGAGGTTATTTACTGCCAAGGGGAGCTGCAATTTTTGCTGAAGTACTTCACTCAGCCGCCACACGCTGCCAGGGGGCGCATGAACATCGAAGACCAGTAAGGCCACCAGCAATGTTGCCACACCGAAACATTTATCCGAAAGTAAGAAATTTATGGCAAAAGGGAGGAAAGAGAGAGGGTGAGACGTTTTTTTTTTTTTTTTATCAAAACTCAAAACAGAGGAAGCACATACAACTGTATATCAGGAAGAGCTAGATATTGGCACTTGTGGCGACTAGTGGCGACAGCCTTGACGTTTGTCTAGTGGGTTGCAGAAAAGGGTGATGCTGGTGGCTTCCATGCAGGGCCACTCCGCTTTAATATTTTCCAAACTCTGGTACGTCAGCATTATAGCCGTCTACATCAATGTACTAGCAAAGAAAGATGCGTAAGTAACATTATCAAACATCTGTACGAGTGTTCAGGCAGCAGGAGAATCTTGCGATTCTGTTATCCTATTAAGATGATTATGAGATCTACCTGCAGTTGTGCAATGCCACACTAGAAGAAAGGAATGGTGACAATATTAAAGAAATGAGAGAGAGAGAGAGAGAGAGAGAGAGAGAGAGAGAGAGAGAGAGAGAGAGAGAGAGAGAGAGAGAGAGAGAGAGAGAGAGAGAGAGAGTCTTATATTAGGATAGTCCAAGAAGCTCGCTTCTCAAATACATTCCATTATATGAATCTTATGTAGTGACTTCTACACGCCTGACTCACGCTTCCGATCAGCCTTATTTAGTCTGTCTGAGGGACATAAGAAGAGATTTATGGTCTAGTAGTGTAATGTCATAATCAGAGTTTATAATCAAGAATGATGTATTTTCAGACAAGACATCTAATGCAATATCGGTTTTAAATGTGTATAGTAAGGGTGTAGAGACGGGTCCACCAGAGTGGCTGCTACATTCTACCTTTAACGAGTACAGGGTGAGGGAGAGTGAGCAGCAGCGCAGACAGACAGACAGACAGACAGACAAACAGAGAGAGAGAGAGAGAGAGAGAGAGAGAGAGAGAGAGAGAGAGAGAGAGAGAGAGAGAGAGAGAGAGAGAGAGAGAGAGAGAGAGAGAGAGAGAGAGAGAGAGAGAGTAAAAAGGATGACGGGGTGGCATCTTATTGGTATCTTGTGTACACAGTTCATCCAAATAAATAATCATTGATTTAAAGTGTAGAATATTCCAGCACACTGTGATACGACGACCAAGGGAGGGAATCCAAACAATCAAACCGATACAGCTGCATGCGGCTCCAGCTCCATCATAAATTCTCGTAAAGGGTATAAAAGTAAAGCGCCTGGATTCGGAAAGAGCACGGAATAATTCATTTGACTACGTTGAAAGTTCAAGGGTAACCATTCAAGTAATTAAAAAGGCACCAAAAAACGCTACTTCAACTTTATCATCTACGTATGCTTAGAAAGGGAGGCGGTACAATATATCACCTTAGTAGAATATATACAGTACTATTCTGGTGTGAGCAGGGATTATCTTCAGCGTGAGCACTTCATCACTATGCACTATGATTATACGCCGGTCAGGCCGTGAATGGTTCTATTGACACGATCGAGCAATCATCTTAATTCCATTCACCGCTTCACACAAGACCAGGTACTTGGCCGGTTTCTGCCTCGCTCTCTCATGCCCATCATTCATGCTTTGCTTGGGAACGATTGTCTTGGTGTGGATTATTTCCTCGATGGGTCCTCTCCTGGCCATTATAGTCTTACATACACGCTTCGTATGTCGTAGCAATTACACTACTTCGTTCATTTTTGTTTTCTGCAATGATATCATGAACTGCATAATCTTAGTAGTGCTTCACATCTACAAAATAACGCTTGCAGCAGTCTTCTTACATTCGTGTCTAAATATCAGAATGTATGTGCTCATGCTGGTGGGGCAGGGGAAGGTGATAAAGCGTGTATTCATCCACGCTGCTAAATATCCAGCAAAACAGGTTTATGTATTCATAACGACGTAAACACAAAAACAAAGGATTATTCCCTCTTTCCCTCTTGTGGACGGTCTGCAACATCTACCAGGATTTGCGATGCCATCACAATTCAAGACACGGGATGAGTCTGTGAAAGTGGCTGAGAACAACGGGAGCTCCCCGTGTGAGGCTGCTGCTGTCTATGTCTACCCGTCTCCATTACCCTCCTCATTCCTTCACGTGTCTGCCACTTGTGTTACGACTGAATAATAACTAGAGTTTATTGCTTGTGCGAAGCCTAACTTCCGGAGGAGGACGCTCGTGAATATTTATGGCACAAGTTGTCGGAGTTCTGGGCTAAGGACGGAAACACCTGGTGAGCTCGCGCGTGAGCACTTATGCTCCAGGTAATCCCACGAGAGAAAACTAGTACAAGTTGGCGAGCTCCGAGGAGGATGGAGACACGAGTTGAATTGCTGAGAAATTAAGAACTGTGCCAGAGAACAATGTTTAGTCGTCTTTTTACTTCTTGCCAAGAATTTACTTCAAAGCTACCGGATAAAAAAAAAAATCTTTTTTATTTTATTTATTTACTTATTTATTTTATCTTATTTATTTATTATCATTTTTTTTTTGGTGCCTTTCTTTTGTCTGTTAAGGCTTGCCAAGGCTTTATATTCTCACCATTCGTTGAGGAATTGAGAGATTACTTGCCATTTCCCTGGCAGAGAAGAAGTATTCATTTCCCTTTACTCAGACCACAAAAGAGACGTTCAATTACTTGGTTGTCTAATGCATGTGTCACAAAAGCTATCACGTGTTAAACATTTTTAAGCGACAGAATGAAAAACCTCTGTTACATTTTACATTTGTATGCAATGTAGTATTTGCAACATTTCCTGCTCCTCTACAATCTTCATGTTATTTAGTGAATTTCACATAATTATTTAAACATCAATATGACTTGGTTGCTTATCAAAAAAGGCAACTTGATGCCTTCTCTCTGAGAACGAATATCTCTCTTATCATTATTTCAGTTTCTTATTTTTCTAACAGCATATTTTATAAATGCCAACAATATTGTACTGAAAAAAAAAAAAACGTTACAGGATGCAGTCACACTTGTCGTATCACATTTCTCTTACACATTTATCTTATTCTTTACATATATATATATATATATATATATATATATATATATATATATATATATATATATATATATATATATATATATATATATATATATATATATGTTACAGTCAATACCTGAATCCAGACAATTTGTAAAGTGACTTATTTTTTCAGGCAATTTGTGAACTGCCTGGTTAGGTTAGGTTAGGTTAGGTTAGGTTAGGTTAGGTTAGGTTAGGTTAGGTTAGGTTAGGTTAGGTTAGGTTATAACCTAACCTAACCTAACCTAACCTAACCTAACCTAACCTAACCTAACCTAACCTAACCTAACCAGGCAGTTCACAAATTGCCTGAAAAAATAAGTCACTTTACAAATTGTCTGGATTCAGGTATTGACTGTAACATATATATACATATGTATATATATATACTTTGCAGCTTTTGAACCTTACATTTTCCTCCTCCTCCTCCTCCTCCTCCTCCTCTTCCTTTTACACATCGTCATCCTCCCATTCTACCTTGATAAAGTTCCCTTTCTCTTTCCTTTCATTTCGAGGAAAGTGGAAAGACCAACTAAGTGCTGAGGGGAAGAAATGTACCCTGTCTCCACGAACTTGACAACAGAAAACATTGAAATTATAAAACATTTATCAAGGTCCAGAAATCTCTAATTCACCAAAGATTGTATGACGATCTTCTGAACATAATCAATGTTTATTTGATAAAAAAAAAAAAAAAAATTGAATAATGAGAAATTAAATAAAAAATTCTTGAGTAAAAATTCTCACCAGAAATGCAAAAGGCGAATGAGAAAAGAAAAATGCTAGAAAATGAGAGACTGCACAAAGTGAACACATAAACCTTACTAAAGAATGACCCGCCGTGGAGGAGAAAGAGAACAAAAAGCACGGTGCTAGGGAAGAGAGGGTTGGGCGACAAAGGCATTCTATATCGCATGGGGCAATGATTCTGTAACGCAAAACACGTCACCAGGAAGTGAAAATGAAAACTTACGACAATGCCTTCATAAACGTTCAGAAATTTCACCTCTCTCTCTCTCTCTCTCTCTCTCTCTCTCTCTCTCTCTCTCTCTCTCTCTCTCTCTCTCTCTCTCTCTCTCTCTCTCTCTCTCTCTCTCCTCTCTCTCTCTCTCTTCCATTTATCTTTCTACCGCCTTTGCTTTCTTTCTTGGTTATCGAAAGGTTAGTTTACATCAGGGAATCGTAAATTTTCACGAATTCTTCAGCATAATCTAAAGATGGACGTTCTCGGTCATAACTTGGCAGTATATCCAGCACTCAGAGAGAGAGAGAGAGAGAGAGAGAGAGAGAGAGAGAGAGAGAGAGAGAGAGAGAGAGAGGAGAGAGAGAGAGAGAGAGAGAGAGAGAGAGAGAGAGAGAGAGAGAGAGAAATCATTGAAGGTTGTGGAGTAATAAGGTACTGAGAAGATTACACAGTGCTGAAGAATTGTACATGACGTCGTGTTGGAGTGAGGGAGAAATACAAGACGCAAAGAAATAAGCAAAACATGTTGGCCCCTACAAGAATATCTGTGATTAACTATTCTATCTACTCAAGACTATCTGTCTACTCATGACAGTGTAGGTGAAAAATGAGTGAGCATTTGTCACACAGAACAAGAAGGAAAAAGCAAGAAACGATTCAGAATGTTTGTGATAAGCTATTCTGTATACCCAAGACTAAGATGAGTGGGCAGAACGTCACGTGGAACAGGAGGGAATAAGCGAGACACGATTCAGAATGACATAACGTGTTCTAAGAGCGGGAAGTGAAATGATTAGCGCTGAACGCAGGTAATGAACTTTGAACGCTACAGTGACCGTCTCCTCGAACTCGACTACATAATTGAATTGCAACACACACCTCTTCCTCTCTATAAATACATGCGTTTCCTCGCATGGTGAGTTAACATAAATTTTGCAAGTCTGGCAGTTTTTATCCATATACTTTCATTAGATACCTTTTCCCTCTCTCTCTTTCCGTTTGGTTTTAAGTTTTGTATTTTTGTCCGTTTCTCTGTATTTGATGTGTTTGTAAGCATGTCCGTCCGTCCGTCCATCTGTTCGTCCGTCTCTCTCTCTCTCTCTCCCTCTCTCTCTCTCTCTCTCTCTCTCTCTGATCTGCTTTACCACAATACAATGCCATTACCATTACTTATAATAACAGAAAAAACAGTGGTTGAATATTGAAACACAAAAAATACACATTGCCTCTGGAAGTTTTTATAAAAAAAAAATTATATATATATATATATATATATATATAAATATAATATATATATATATATATATATATATATATATATATATATATATATATATATATATATATATATATATATTATATATAATATATTTTTTTTTTTTTTTTTTTTTTTTTTTTTTTTTTTTTTTCTGCGATCCGAAACAATTCAAATACAAGTCCCTCGTTATTTCGTTACACTTCACTAACCTTTTTTCGGTTCAACTTCGAATTAATCTACTAAGTATTAGTCACGGCTGAGACATCAAAGTTGAACGAGAGAGAGAGAGAGAGAGAGAGAGAGAGAGAGAGAGAGAGAAGAGAGAGAGAGAGAGAGAGAGGAGAGAGAGAGAGAGAGAGAGAGAGAGAGAGAGAGAGAGAGAGAGAGAGAGAGAGGAGAGAGAGAGAGAGAGAGAGAGAGAGTTGCAATGCAAGTTTGGAAGCAAAAACATAAAAGCCGAGAGACGTGTGAGATTCAGGAGTGGGGAGGATTTTAGTAAATGAGACTCAGATACTGCTGAGTGTTGCAAGCGTGCCAGTATTGCGTGCTTGAGTGTTGCAAGCAGTGACCCTCTCCCTGAAATGGCGGAAAGGTTTGTAATCAAGGGACAAAAAAGATATTGCATCATACGCTGTGCTCAGTAATGTGTGCATTAATTCTACACAAACTGTCAACGTATCCTGCTATTTCATTTACTCAGGATGAAAATCGAGATTAGATTTCTTTGCATCGAAATGATTCAGTGCTTTCGTAGACTGGAATGAACTACATCATAGTGAAATATCCATTAATGACAATGAACACAATGTGGAACAAGTTTTATACGACAACAACGTGTTTTGTTCTTATGTCCACTAACAACTGACGAGTCGGGGTATCATTCGCCTAGAATTTCTCACATATATTGTTATTCGCACATTTCAATACATTTTCAAGATTTCATTTTTTTATTAATGAATAATGATTAGACATAGTCATATGAAGAGTGGGCCTTATGTCTTCGAAGACAGGCATTTCTTTTGTTAATTTTATCGAAAGGGATTCACCAAATCTTTGAGATTAATACTGCAAAACATTCCTATCGAATATTTTGCCACAAAAAGCACATTGTAACATTCCTTTTTTTTTTTTTTATGTAGGAAGGACACTGGCCAAGGGCAAACAAAAATCTAATAAAAAAAATACCCAATGAAATGCCAGTCCCATAAAAGGGTCAAAGCAATGGTCAAAAATTGGTGAATAAGTGTCTTGAAACCTCCCTCTTGAAGGAATTCAAGTCATAGGAAGGTGGAAATACAGAAGCAGGCAGGGAGTTCCAGAGTTTACCAGAGAAAGGGATGAATGATTGAGAATACTGGTTAACTCTTGCGTTAGAGAGGTGGACAGAATAGGGGTGAGAGAAAGAAGAAAGTCTTGTGCAGCGAGGCCGGGGAAGGAGGGAACGCATGTAGTTAGCAAGATCAGAAGAGCAGTTAGCATGAAAATAGCAGTAGAAGACAGCTAGATATGCAACATTGCGGCGGTGAGAGAGAGGCTGAAGACAGTCAGTTAGAGGAGAGAAGTTGATGAGACGAAAAGCTTTTCATTCCACCCTGTCTAGAAGAGCAGTATGAATGGAACCCCCCCAGACATGTGAAGCATACTCCTTACATGGACGGATAAGGCCCTTGTACAGAGTTAGCAGCTGGGGTGGTGAGAAAAACTGGCGGAGACGTCTCAGAACGCCTAACTTCACAGAAGCTGTTTTATCTAGAGATGAGATGTGAAGTTTCCAGTTCAGATTATAAGTAAAGGACAGACCGAGGATGTTCAGTGTGGAAGAGGGGGACAGTTGAGTGTCATTGAAGAAGAGGGGATAGTTGTCTGGAAGGTTGTGTCGAGTTGATAGATGGAGGAATTGAGTCTTTGAGGCATTGAACTATACCAAGTTTGCTTTGCCCCAATCAGAAATTTTAGAAAGATCAGAAGTCAAGCGTTCTGTGGCTTCCCTGCGTGATATGTTTACCTCCTGAAGGGTTGGACGTCTATGAAAAGACGTGGAAAAGTGCAGGGTGGCATCATCAGCTTAGGAGTGGATAGGACAAGAAGTTTGGTTTAGAAGATCATTAATGAATAATAAGAAGAGAGTGGGGACAGGACAGAATCCTAAGGAACACCACTGTTAATAGATTTAGGAGAAGAACAATGACCGTCGACCACAGCAGCAATAGAACGGTCAGAAAGGAAACTTGAGATGAAGTTACAAAGAGAAGGATAGAAACCGTAGGAGGGTAGTTTGGAAATCAAAGCTTTGTGCCAAACTCTATCAAAATCTTTTGATATGTCCAAGGCAACAGTAAAAGTTTCACCAAAATCTCTAAAAGAGGATGACCAAGACTTAGTAAGGAAAGCCAGAAGATCACCAGTAGAGCGGCCTTGACGGAACCCATACTGGCGATCAGATAGAAGGTTGTGAAGTGATAGATGTTTAAGAATCCTCCTGTTGAGGATAGATTAAAAAACTTTAGATAGGCAGGAAATTAAAGCAATAGGACGGTAGTTTGAGGGATTAGAACGGTCACCCTTTTTAGGAACAGGTTGAATGTAGGCAAACTTCCAACATAAATTAGCTTACTTTTCCTTATACCTCGGCGAATACACTTTCCTTTTGGAAGATCAGGAGCGAAAAGGTATGAGATTCGAAATTAAGGAAGATAAATGAGTAACGGTAACACAAAGCTAGTAATAAAGGCCCTGCATTGCTAATATATATATATATATATATATATATATATATATATATATATATATATATATATATATATATATATATATATATATATATATATATATATATATATATATAAGACAACAGTAGAACAAGATTGAATAACAGATTCATCTCCTTTATCAGGGATTCTCAACCTTTTGCAAGCTGGGTCCCCCAAAGCTGGTTCAATGAAGTTGGGGCACCCCCCTCTTCCCTGCACCACCCACTCAACCCCTCCCCAACTATGCCACCATAGATAGATAGATATAACCAGATAGACAGATAGCCCTTGCTGCATCTCCTTTGTACTAATGGTAGTGAGTTCGTGATTTTCCGTAATGTTTTCCCCTCCCGTCCTGTGCTCGCCTCCGCCCCCACCCGGGGAAGTGTCCGCGCCCCTCCAGGGGGGCGGGCCCCCCACGGTTGAGAACCACTGCCCTATACTGAGTAAGGCTTAGCTATGATGTGCGAGGAGTTTCAGCTTTATAGAATGAATATGTTCGAAGAAAGCAATAATTAATATCATTGACCTCATTGCCATTTTCATGATAATGATCCTTTTTATAATAGAGGTTAAAGAGGAAAAATAAGTCATACAGATATAATATAACAGCTTTCCATTTTGTAAAGCAAAGCTAAAGAATGCTTTAAAACCTGATGAAAGTATAAAATTTCGACAAAACATTATCACAGTCACACTCACCTGATTAAAACTTCCTTGATATAGTAATCGAACATTTTTTGGTTGGTAGTGTCATCAATGCTGCTTCCATCAGTGGTATCGCTTTTAGTGTGATCTGACTGCATATCTTCCACAAGGAATATCAAGTAGACCCCCTTCCCTCCCACTCCCTCCCCCCCCAGAAAAAAAAAATGCACTGCAAAGAAACCAGAAACCAATGATTGGATACACCTGATGATTAATGGATCATGAATGTTTCGAAGTCTAGATATGTGTTGCGTTTAGTGTCGACGAGAGATATGTCGATCATCCTTCAAATAAACTTAAATCTTATGCTCATCCGACAAGTCTGATGAATTTGCAAAGTTCAGTACCACTCCTCAACGATCATCATTTAACAAATTATGATAGTCATTATAGTAGGTATCTTTAGGATTATTACATTCTGTTGATCCACAAATCTCTATTTGAAAGGATCAACATTTTAGATCAACCAAAGTGCAATTAAAGAAATTAATTCATTAAAAAAACAGCATCAGTCGCTTAAAAAGGATCCAAATTAATGTACTTGAATATCATTTAAATGCAAGGAGAGGCTGTGGTAAAGAGAAACAATACAATAAAAAAAAGACAGAAAATTTCTGAAGAAGCAGGACGGGTACAGTTAATAGAAGTGAAGGTTCATTCCCACAATCTCCTTACGCTACCCGACTCATAGTCTTAATGCTGATGCAAATTTGCGGATTACTGAAGCCGATCCCGAGGTATAATCGTTTCCAATCCCAAGGACACACCACTCAGGCCTCCAGGATAATCGACTCCACGCCCAATATTTCTATACCGGGCAATGTTCTCAGCAAACTGATCTTTTCAATATGAACACTAAATTAAGAATGTCTCAGTAAAGAAAAAAAAAAAAAAACGCTGAATATTGTAACATGAAATTTGCTATACCACTTGTATCTTAAATCAATCGTAAGTCTTAAAGATTACACAATATTCCTTTAAAGCAAGGGGTTAAACTCGGTGCCCTATATTGAGACTATGGAAAACAAATAAATAAAAATGAATAAATACACAAAAACATAAATTAATTAATAAATAACTGATTAAAGAGTCTATCACCGAGAAGATATCGTCTCTCTCTCTCTCTCTCTCTCTCTCTCTCTCTCTCTCTCTCTCTCTCTCTCACACACACACACACACACACACACACACACACACACACACACACACACACACATACACACACACACACACACACACACGCAGACGCATACAAACACAAACGCGCACACACACACACACACACACACACACACACACACACACACACACACACACACACACACACACACACACACACGCAGACGCATACAAACACACAAACGCACACACACACACACACACACACACACACACACACACACACACACACACACACACACATTCAAAGACCTGAAGCATGTGAACACAAAATAATGAATTCCATATATTTTGATGGAGAATTACAATGCCTTCAGGGAACAACTGTTTTATACGTGTTTGTTTTATATACCAATATACAACGTAATGGTCTGTACTGCTGCAACTACTACGACTACTATTACTATTACTACTACTACTACTACTACTACTACTACTACTACTACTACTACTACTACCATCACCACCAGTACTATTGTTGTTGCTGCTGCTCCTATTACTACAACTACTGGTACTATTACTGTACTATTAGTACTACTCTTAGAACTATTACTGCTACATCTACGAGTACTACTACAATAATACCTTTAGTACTAAACTACTATTAAAACTAATGGTAAAGCTGTCACTACTAACTACTAATATAAAGCAGTAATAGTCTCAGATTCAGTACACTTTATCTCGTAAACATATAGGTATGGACAAGATTATGGTTAGCATAAGTTATTTTAGTTATATATAATATGTATGTGTATATACATATATATATATATATATATATATATATATATATATATATATATATATATATATATATATATATATATATATATATATATATATATATATATATATATATATATATATATATATATATATATATCCAGGAACTATAAACTCATTTAAGCATAATAAAATACATGCATTATACGATTACACATTTTTATGACAAACTATGGAAGAAAATAGTTAAGATTAAACACCAAAATCATAAAAAAAAAAGCACAGGTTTATAAAATTATAATGTATATGAAAATAAAAATTTAAAATATAAATGCATCTAAGAGCAAATTAAAAATAGATCTCAAATTTTGAATAAATTTTTCACAAAATCACAGCGGCACATTAATAATGATTGTGCTATCTGGGATCTCTCCTCTGCTCGTGCCTCTGAACGTAGATTATCATGGACTAGATGACATTCGCTGCTAAACAAGCATATTAATGTCATAATAATCACTAAATAAGTTTCATATGTGATAGATGGTGATACCATTACAAAGAAAAGAAACATTGAATTTCATAAATATTGTGTAGCAGTAGTAGTAGTAGTAGTAGTAGTAGTAGTAAAGGTAATAATAATAATAATAATAATAATAATAATAATAATAATAATAATAATAATAATAATAATAATAATAATAATAATAACAATAATAGTAATGTGAAAGTAAACATACAAAGCTTCGTATCTTAACAGTGCGAGAGTTTCTTCATGATTGAATGTTGTGTCTTGTAATGTAATTATTTACATGTGTAAACAACTCTCATTTTCATAATGATCTTAAGATTATTAATCCTAACGTAGGTCATCCTGTCACATCTATTATAATATTCCTTCTGATCAATATATTAAACTATTACCGTTGTCCTTATGAAAGTGCAAGTTTGTAAGATTACCATTCTTTAAGATATAATAATGATAAATGTTTAGAAATATATGTTGAATATGTTGAGGCATTCTGTTTAGAGAAGAAATGTTATGAATAATCATGTATATTTATCAAAAGTATTCCAATTCTAGCAATGAAATTCCTTTAATCGTTGCCATACAGAATAAATATTTCTAATTCTAAAATGGAAGACAGGATACAGCAGCGGTGCTGCTGTATCTAAGTGTACTTGAGAGCAATGCATTGTAGGGACAAGTGAATATTGTATGTGGGGTGTAGGCGGGGAACAACAATGTGCAGCACGGTGGTGTAATGAAGAGCCCAATAAGTGCACTGTTCACACATTTTTTAGAGGTCGCCGTGAAATAAAAGTGGTTGTGAATGGCACGGGGAGTGATGAAGCGTACTCCGGAGCAATGTGAAGGAGAGGAGCGGCCTCGATCGATCAGGAGTGGAGTGAGTTTTTTTTGTCTCCCCTCATCCTTATAGGCCTCCTGACACGCCCGACTCGCAGGTTGTCGTCCTGCCGCTCCTCCCGGACATGAAGCTAATATTTCAAAGCGACTTTTAATGGAACTGTTCATTTATTTATCCAGTTGGTTGTTGCTAACATTTAGAATATGGCAAAGGTAGACGCGGTGCATTTCCATCACAATCACGCCTTGATAAAAAAAAAAAAAAGTTAGAAATTGACATGAAAGAGGATAGCCCCCCCCTAACCCCCACACTTGAAAGAAAAGTGTTAAATAAAAGCGTGTCTCGTCAATATGTCAACAGTTATGAGAATTATAACTCCATTCAAGACGCTAGTAGGCGCCGTGACGGTTCTCTACACGTAACAAAGAGCAGGATGGCATCTTTGTTGAGGGTCATGGAAGGAAAAGGGATCTACAAATATTATTCCTTCCCACGTAGGATGCTGCAGTGGTGGGTTCAAGGCAATACGTTCGGGCATGAATGATTATCGAAGATCTGCAGACAACGTATACAGTAATAAAATAAAAACAAATGGATAAACATGGAGAGAGAGAGAGAGAGAGAGAGAGAGAGAGAGAGAGAGAGAGAGAGAGAGAGAGAGAGAGAGAGAGAGAGAGAGAGAGAGAGAGAGAGAGAGAGAGAGAGAGAGAGAGATAAATAAACTGTATTTTCTTTCTTTTATAACACAACAGATGTTACATCCTTAAATTTACGTTAAAGTTGCGAGGATGGCACACTGAAGGTTTGGTAAAGATATTAATCCCGCGATCAATCTGGTACGTGTGAGGGCGGGATGCTCCCCAACCCACGACCATCCCACAGCGACCTTTAAATTCCCTCCTCCAGAGAGGGGAAAATGCTCGTTCCTCACGCACTGTCAATTTTATGGATCTTGCCACACAACAAATTTTATAAATGTAACTGAAAAAAGAAAAAAAAAATTAGTTCTATACATGAAATATTGTTATCAATTGTCACGTGTAGCTGAATAAAGCAGGCAATGTGCACTTCAAGGCAGAGCGACACGACTTATCCATGAAGAGTTTTAAATTTGTCCATCCATCCACCACATATAGATAATTGCTTCACAGGCAATCTCACACTTACACACACACACACACACACACACACACACACGTGTGCGTATATATATATATATATATATATATATATATATATATATATATATATATATATATATATATATATATATA
Organism: Scylla paramamosain; assembly: GCF_035594125.1. NCBI lineage: Eukaryota > Metazoa > Arthropoda > Malacostraca > Decapoda > Portunidae > Scylla > Scylla paramamosain. The sequence continues at coordinate 6,597,699 of NC_087164.1, read as the reverse complement.
TATATATATATATATACATATATATATAAACTCTACTAAGTACAGTTTTATTTATTAATTTGTTCGGTTCTATTTTCTAATATCGGAATCATTTCAACTTTTTTTTTTTATATGATATTCACTTTACTAGTTTTTTTTTTTTGTACTTTTCGTACCCATATGTTGTGTTTGTGGAGCAGTGTCGATGAAGTGAGCAGCCATACCACCAGGGCGGTGCAACGCTCAGTGGCTCCTGAGGGGAAAGTCAATATTTATACCGTTTAAAATACATGAGTAAAACAAAAAAGTACACTGACTCTCACAGTAATAATGGTCCATTAAAATTCATGAAATCAAATTATGTGCGCTAATTTTCACTAAAATTTGGAGCAGCCATTCTCCCCGCCATCAAACAGATTTCGGACAATGCCTTCCATCAGCAGACACTTATATACTACATACATACAGTACATGTCTTACGAAGACAGGAGAGGTGTAATACAAAGCTAGCAATGAGTTATAAGGTGGCAGGCAGTATGTGATATATATATATATATATATATATATATATATATATATATATATATATATATATATATATATATATATATATATATATATATATATATATATATATATATATATAACTAATTAGGTTTACTGGCTAAATTACTTAGAAATGCAGCAGACATAAGAAGGTAATAATATGTAAATAGTTCTTTAAGCATTTGCAACAATAGTTAAATGTAAGATACTTCAACAAAAAACAACTGCTACTACTACTGCAATAACAACAATAGTACCAATAATAATAATAATAATAATAATAATAATAATAATAATAATAATAAGAAGAAGAAGAAGAAGAAGAAGAAGAAGAAGAAGAAGAAGAAGAAGAAGAAGAAGAAGAAGAAGAAGAAGAAGAAGAAGAAGAAGAAGAAGAAGAAGAAGAAGAAGAAGAAGAAGAAGAAGAAGAAGAAGAAGAAGAAGAAGAAGAAGAAGAAGAAGAAGAAGAAGAAGAAGAAGAAGAAGAAGAAGAAGATGAAGAAGGTGAAGAAGAAGAAGAAAGTGAAGAAGAAGAAGAAGGTGAAGAAGAAGAAGAAGAAGGTGAAGAAGAAGAAGAAGAAGAAGAAGAAGAAGAAGAAGAAGAAGAAGAAGAAGAAGAAGAAGAAGAAGAAGAAGAAGAAGAAGAAGAAGAAGAAGAAGGTGAAGATGAAGAAAAAGAAAAAGAAGAAGAAGAAAAAGATGAAGATGAAGATGAAGATGAAGAAGAAGAAGAAGAAGAAGAAGAAGAAGAAGAAGCAGAAGAAGAAGAAGAAGAAGAAGAAGAAGAAGAAGAAGAAGAAGAAGAAGAAGAAGAAGAAGAAGAAGAAAATAAGAATAAGAATGAAAATAAGAATAAGAATAAGAATAAAAAAATAATAAGAATAAGAGTAAGAATAAGAATAAGAATAATAAAAATAAGAATAAGAATAAGAATAATAGGAAAAATAACAACAACAACAACAACGAAGATGAAGATGATAATGATGAAGATGATAATGATGAAGATGATGATCACAATAATAATAATAATAATAATAATAATAATAATAATAATAATAATAATAGTAATAATAATAGTAATAATAATAATAATAATAATAATAATAATAATAATAATAATAATAATATTATTATTATTATTATTATTATTATTATTATTATTAATTTCATATGTACGAATCTTGAAAGTATCTCCCTTGTCATCAAAGTCTGTTCAGTGGAAACTGCACCCAGCAGGTAGCGTGAGTCTGAAAGCAGGAAGGTGATTGACTTCTACTTAAGTGAATTTTTTCCTTTATTATTTTCTTTTACCGTGACCTTTAGTCCCAGACACAAATACATTATTTAAGTGATATTTAAAATATGTGTTCGCTCATTCACTTGATAGTTACCGGTACATAGAATATGAACTGTAGGATTGGCAGGGACAGACAAGGTAAGTTTCTATATATAAATATGGCTTCATGAAAATAAATAAATAAATACAAATTCGTGAAGCTACTGGCATGGAAGGAAAGAATCAAGTTTGAGTAAACTGCCTTACAAACACAAAGACACACACGCACACGCACACGCGCACGCACACACACACACACACACACACACACACACACACACACACACACACACACAACAACAACACCCAGAAAGTTTGCCACAGCATTGTCTCTTCTCTGGAAAGAAAACAGACACAGATCTGCTGCGCTACACACTCAAACGGGAGAAGCTCCTCCGACCCACTGACTTCCACGCCGACAGATGGAAATTGTTGCTGCTCGACCTTAGTATTGAACCATAACTTCAACTTCTCTCACTTCCTCAGAGCCAGCGTGTGCGGAGCCTGTGATATCAGCCTCACTCTATATACGAATCTTTTTTTTTTCTTTTTTCTTGGTTGATTTACGTTATGACGGAGCATATCAAAACGGATGCAAGATTAATAACTTTCCGTGAAAAGAGAAAAACAAACCTGAGTCATGCAAATACACAGTTTACGTGGATGTGGAAACCAATTCTTACTTGATCACCAGCAGCGCCCGAAATGGAATGGCCAAGTTGCAATGTTGCAGAGAATGGTAAGTGATCAGTGTTACAAAATTACTGTTCATTTCAAATAAATACAGATTTGATTGAAATCCGTTACGTAAAGAGAAGACAAATGAAAACTTCAAGAGAATGTGATGGGATGAGAGGAAAGACACTGCAAAGCCCACGTATGTATTTGCTTATTTATTTATTTGTTTGTTTGTATG